>NC_133334.1:44498938-44766438 GCF_042186555.1 Aquarana catesbeiana | reverse complement strand
AACTTTTACCAGGACAGGAAGTAAAGGTGAATCTCTAACCCTTCCCAACTTTATCCACAATTAAAGTAGAACTATGGGCAACCCTTTTTTTCAGTTTGGATAGAGTAAGGGAGGGTTATAATCCCTGTAAGGCTTGTTTTTGCCATCTTTTGTCCCTTTGGGGAGATTTCCCTTCACTTCCTGTCCCATAGCCAAACAGGAAGTGAGAGGAAATCCCTGCAAATTAAGAGAATCTCTTGGGGACCCCCCAGGTCCCCATTGGACTACTCCCCCTCTATTACTTTTCTGGGGACAACCCAAAATTTTGGATTTTCTTTTACTTTCACTTTCAATAATAATGGTAAACAGGACCAATAGAGAGGGGGAATCTCCGTAATGCATACATAGCAAATCTGTTTACCAGGACACTCTAAACTAAAACTAAAATAAATAACTGTTTTGACTGTAGTTATACTTTAACCTCCCTGGCGGTAATCCCGAGTGTGGCTCGGGGTTAAATTTCAGCACCATTAGCGGTAACCCCGAGCCACACTCGGGATTGCATTGCAGGATCCTGGTGCAGGTTACTTACCTTGTCCCCAGGATCCTGCGATGTCCCCCCCGCTGTGTCTGCGGCCTCTGTCCTCCGCCCGATGCCTCTCTGTGCCAGGCTCCATTCTCTGTGAGCGGCGCGGCGCACGGGGGCGGAGCCTGGCGGCAAATTCAAAATAAAGTAAAAATCATAACACATACAGTACTGTAATCTTTCAGATTACAGTACTGTATGAAATCATTTCACATCCCTTTTGTCCCCAGTGCTTTGTCCAGTGCCCTGCATGCAGTTTTATATTATATATACTGTTCTTTCTGCCTGGAAACTTGAGATTGTCCATAGCAACCAAAAAGTGTCCCTTTATGTCAAAAGTGGCTTTAGACCAGCTAGAAAACAGCGATAGTAAATTAGAACACTTGCAGAATTGAGCGATAGTGAATTGTGGGGAAATGTATTTTATTATTATTATATTATTATTTTTTTAATTATTTATAATTATTTATTATATTATAATTTATGATTTAGTGTTTCAAACTTCATCATACCCGGGATATCTACTAGACTCTTGTTTGGACAGATTTAAGTGTGTTATTGTTAAGAATTACAGGCCTACAATATAAAACGCCAAATTTCCATGCAAAATAATTGTACCGCTTTCAGCACCTAAAATCCGAAATAATCATACCGCCAGGGAGGTTAAGTGGCAGCTCTAGTAGAGTGTAGTTACATGAGCGCAGTGGTCAGACATCAAGCATAGGTGCGTGAGACTTGCTGGCCAACAGTTGGATATACACGTAAATTAGAACACTTGCAGAATTGAGCGATAGTGAATCGTGGGGAAATTAATTTTATTATTATTATGATATTATTATTTTTTATAATTATTTATAGTTATTTATTATATTATAATTTATGATTTAGTGTTTCAAACTTTATCATACCCGGGATGTCTACTGGACTCTTGTTTGGACAGATTTAAGTGTTTTAGAATTACAGGCCTACAATATAAAACGCCACATTTTTCTAGGCAAAACAATTGTACCGCTTTGAGATGCAAAAATCTGACATAATCATATCGCCAGGGTGGCTACCAAAACCACTTTTTGGCTTGTCATACACTTTATTTGAGTTGGTTTTACTGCAGCAGATCGAAAGGGGTTGATTTACTAAAGGCAAATAGACTGCGCACTTTGCAAAGTGCAGTTGCTTCAGAGCTTTGGGACTGAGCAGAAGTTCTGCTGACTTCCATTATCCAATCGTGAGCTGGCAAAAATGCTGTTTTTTTTTTAAATTTCCCCAGCATGCGATTGGGAATTCTTTGCAAAGTGAAGCCTTACCTCATTTTCTAAGCTCTGGAGCAACTTTGCAAAGTGCACAGTCTATTTGCCTTTAGTACATCCCCCACATAGTCTTGAATGTCTCACGTAGCATATCTTCCCAGTAATGCCGCGTACACACGGTCGGACTTTTCGTCTACAAAAGTCCGACGGACACCGACGGACCAAATACGGCGGACAATTCGACCGTGTGTGGGCTTCATCGGACCTGCAGCGGACTTTTTCGGTCGAAAATCTGACGGACTTTAGATTTGGAACATGTTTCAAATCTTTACGACGGACTCGAGTCCGGTTGAAAAATCCGCTCGTCTGTATGCTAGTCTGACGGACAAAAACCGACGTTAGGGCAGCTATTGGCTACTGGCTATCAACTTCCTTATTTTAGTCCGGTGTACGTCATCACGTACGAATCCGTCGGACTTTTGTGTGATCGTATGTAGGCAAGTCCGTTCGTTAGAAAGTCCGCCGCAAGTCCGCCAAAAGTCTGTCGAAAGTTCGTCGAAAGTCTGTCGGACGGGCTGTCGGACTTTTGTAGCCGAAAAGTCCGACCGTGTGTACGCGGCATAAGGGCTTTCTTTCCCTGTGTGTCGATACTTTCTAATAAAAAATGTACTTTCTGTATGCACACATATTCAAGTTAAACAATTCCATGTGTTTGTCACTATCTGCACATGGAATTGCGGCGGAATACCGAACGCCCTTCACATTCGCCTGCCGATATTTTCAGATATTTCAGAAATTCCTTTGCTAAGTGCATTATACCGCATCCCTTAATATTTTACTTGCACAGATTTATGTTTCAGAATGAACACATATGCACAGGCGACATATGAAGTATCACCGAGAGGCGTAAAGATATCCTGGCACTGACATGAGATACAGTTATAAACAGATTGTTTTTGTGTTAGGAGATTGAATTTCATGAAACGTATAGCTGCATACACAGGCTCCCCCAAATACCCCCAGGGCAATGCAGAAACTTTAATGCAGAGCCCAATGTCTGAATAATAAAATGCTAAAGCATTAGGTTAATTACAGCTGTCAGGTTCTATAAATACCTCCCTCCCAAATCCTCTGCATAATGCCATGTCCTAAATTTAGCTTGCATGTTTGTAGTATAGGAAGAAACATCTCCAAGCTAAATAATACTTCTTTTAATACTAAATCATGGTTGTTTGGGATTGTATAAAGTCCTGCTTGTATATAAAGCCCCAGCGTGGGTCAGACATGTGTGTCCTATGGCTCCCTTTTGTTTAGGAATGCTTTAGGAGAAGCACACGTTTTATTCACTATGTCATAAGGTTTCAGTGTTCTTTTCAACCCGCTGACACAGAAGCATTGAATGATGAATTATCATTTCTTCCTCGGGCTAGTTGCTCTGTTTTCTCCTCTGGATGGCAGTAAAAACATTCCCTGAGAAGGGGCTTGCTATTATTTAGAAATTGGTGCTGAAGCTGTATAGTCGCCAAAATTTGTTAACAATTGCCGTGAATACTTTTCTGTAGTTGGACATCAGTATATGTAAGGCCATGTCTAGTGCAGTATGTATGTGTTTGCATAAGCATTAGACATGTGCGGTTCGTTTCGTACAAATCGAAAATTCGTACGAATTTCCGAAAATTCGTTCATTCGGAAGCATCCGAAATACGAATTTTTATGCTTCCGAATTGTATACGAAATTTCGTTGACGATTTTCGGATCCAAATTCCGTTACAACGGAAACGTGACTGGTGTTTTGTTGACCAATCAGAGGTTTTCTGCTGCTGCTGAGTGAGGGTTGGGAAAATGACCTTTTTTAATATGGGAGTGGGAGACTGGTACTGGTAGTCGATGGGAGATTCAGAATCGGACAAAATAAGAATGTTCATTAATATTGTTTTATTATTGTCATGATAATTACGATTATTCGTTATGATGAAGTTAAAAACTCAGGAAGTCAGCACAGCACAGGGATGGTGGGAGCCGCTCATAATGAGCACAGCAGGGGTACAAACCCAGGAAGTCAGCACAGCACAGGGATGGTGGGAGCCCCCTCATAATGAGTCTGACGACTGCCATATTGAGAAAGGTATTTTTTGCTTTTTAAATTCATCATAACGAAAATTCGTATTTCGTACGAATCCAAATTCAATTTCGGACACGAATTACGAAATTAACGGCTAATATGGAACAGAGGGAAACAAAACAAATTTATTGATTGCGCACATGTCTAATAAGCATGTTCCTCCTATTTTTTTTTTTTTTAACTTTATTCCAACACAACGAATTTTGTTGTCGGAAAATTTTATCTCCTGCTCTCCAACTTTGTGTGTCGGAAAATCCGATGGAAAATGTCCGATGGAGCCCACACACGGTCGGAATTTCCGACAACACACTCCGATCGGACATTTTCCATCGAAAAATCCGACCGTGGGCATTACAGTAAAGAACCCTCTACTCAGTTTAAGGTTAAACCTCTTTTCTTCTAATTTTAATGAGTGACCACGAGTCTTGTTAAACTTCCTTCCACAGAAAAGTTTTATCCCTATTGTGGTGTCACCAGTCTAGTATTTGTAAACTGAAATCATATCCCCTCTCAAGCGTCTCTTCTCCAGAGAGAATAAGTTCAGTGCTCACAACCCTTCCTCATAACTAAGATCCTCCAGACCCTTTATTAGCTTTGTTGCCCTTCTTTGTACTCGCTTCTTTTCCAGTACATCCTTCCTGAGGACTGGTGTCCAGAACTGAACAGCGTATTCCAGGTGCGGCCGGACCAGAGTCTTGTAGAGCGGGAGAATTATTGCTTTATCTCTCTCTGGAGTTGATCCCCTTTTTAATGCATGCCAATATTCTGTTTGCTTTGCTTGCAGCAGCTTGGCATTTTCCATCCTTGATTCCCCCCTGGAGGTTCTCCCCCCAGTGAGTAGATTGCATTCATATTTTTTGCCACCCAAAATAAATATTTTTCTTCCTGCAGAGAAGTTATTGCCCTGCTTAGCTTAGTATCATCTGCAAATACAGAGATTGAGCTGTTTACCCCATCCTCCAGGTCGTTTATGAATGAATTAAATAGGATTCTATTGCACTGTAAGTAGAATAGTAAGACACCCTCCTTGTGCAGAACCGCCAGGGAGGAAGCACTGCTTTCATATTCAATGGTTTTGAGTATATAACCGGCTCTGTGTTTGTGCTGGGAAAATATAACAGGTTCACTTTACTGTAGGGACACTTAAGAGCACAAGATCACATGTAGTTGTTGGCTCATTTAACATATTAAATATAACAGAAACTATCACCAGCGCCATAAAGGAATATCTAGTGTAAACTCAGCTGCTGCTCTGAAAAGTGCTCACCCTTAAAATTAAATGAAGCAAAGAAAAAATATTTAAAAAAATACTATGTATAACCCCATAAATGTTTAAACAAAAGATAAATACACTTGAAGTAAATATTTTCCCAGTGACAACTATCACATATGTTCCCCGTGTAATAATTGAAAAGAGAGTGCACAAGTCCACAATAAATACATTGTATTATAGCAGTGTTTCTCAACCCTTTTTCATTTAAGGCACCCTTTAAAAATGATAAACAGTCTTGAGGCACCCCATTATAAAATGTAAAAAATAGTTTTACATAATGCAGCAATATCTGCAAGTCCAAGTAGGACACCCAACGTTAGAGGTGATTTATTCTTCCAAAGCAAATACACCTTTGCACACAGGTACTGACTAGTATTCCAATGTTTCTCCATCATTCAGCTAATGTGACCCCACCACTGAAGGAGATGGGTAGTGGAGGGTCAAACAAGGATGCTATGCAGATGACTGACATCCTCCTTCTCAACTGATGATGCCATTTATCGTTTGGACGCCGACAGCTAGAAGATTGTAATGGTGCACAATGAAAACCTGTGACTTATGCCGTGTACACACGAGCGGACTTTTCAGCATCAAAGGTCCGACGGTCTTCCCAACTGACTTTCGACGGAGTTACGAGAGACTTTCGAACGGCCGGACTTGCCCACACACAGACGGACTAAAGTCCGTTCGAAAGTCAGTTCGTTTGAACGTGATGACTTATGAAGGGACTAGAATAAGGAAGTTCATAGCCATTAGCCAATAGCTGCCCTAACGTCCTTTTTTGTCCGTCGGACTATCATACAGACGAACTGATTTTTTGACCGGACTCGAGTCCGTCTGAAAGATTTGAAACATGTTCCAAATCTAAAGTCCGTCAGATTTTCGACAGAAAAAGTCAGCTGAAGGTCCGATGAAGCCCACACACAGTCGGATTGTCCGACGGATTCGTTCCACCGGACCAGTTCGGTCGAAAAGTCCGGTCGTGTGTACACGGCATTAGTGTAACTGAAAGGCAGACTTCATCCACACACCGGCTTGTATACAGTTTTTGGACAATTTTTAGGCATTTTGCCAAGGCACCCCTGAAGAAACCTCAAGGCATCCCAGGGTGCCTTTGCACCCTGGTTGAAAAAGGCTGCATTATAACATAGTTTGTGCTTTAGTGCTTAACTCCAGGTGTCAATCCAAACCACTCTCTTCCAAAGTGCTCAGTGCAATATTCCATCAAAGAATGTGCCCCACACAGAATGAAAATTCACCAGAGCTTCTAACCTTTTTTGGTTAAAAAAATTATAGCACTTGATTTTATAGAACTGTCGCTGTACTCCAGGCAGACTGTCAGAAACCAAGAAATCAGATGGAGACAGAAGTACAGTTAAATCACACTTGTTTAATAACAAAAGTAAATAGAACAAACATAGTCAAAACATAGCCAGCGTTCAGGAACCAGAACGGATAGTCAGACAAGCCAAACGTCAGGGAGTCGGAGATGAGCGTAGTAAAACAGCAAGCAGGATCTGGAGCCAGAAGGGATGTCAGCCAAGCGAGTCTTTTAACAGGAATGCAGACGAGCGTCTCTGTGATGTTGACTAAGGCGAAGGCAGAGATCCTCTGGGCTGGACGGCTTAAGTAGGCAGGACTGACGAGCAGGATATCCTCAACAGCTGAGTACCTGTGGAGAGATAGGAGCTGGCAATTAGCCGATAGCTGAGCGGCCAGCTCAGAGTAGGAAGGGCTGAGCCCAGCTCTGACACAGACAGCCAGTGTATCCCTCTCACCAAACAAATCTCAGACCAGAGTCTGGGGAATGATATAAAACAAAGCTATCGTTGCGCAACATATATGTTTATTAAAACTTCCACAGCAATAATACACCATACTAAGAAACCTAATGGAACTTACAATAAAAAGGTACCCCCCGCACCTGATATGTTTAGCATGTATCTGTATTTCTCTATATCCCTGCCGTTGCTGCTCCAACCCACTGAAAGCAAGTGTGTGCTCCATGGGGTAGAATCAACAAAACCAGTATTGGCTTCCTAAACTCCGCCTCTACGCGTTTTGCCCATGAGCGGGCATCTTCAGGGAGCTGCCTGAAGATGATGAGTATGGATATTTGTTTTTTTTTTTTAGCCCTATAAATCTCCTTTAAGCCCACAACACACATGGGAATTCAATAAAGCAGTAATAACATCTTATGGAGGTAGGTTCCTATAGAACTACCTGCACCTAATTCAGGCACGCATTTGCACCAGGTTCGGTAACATTACCAACACATGCATTAAATCAGTTTGTTCTAACTACCAGCAATTTAAGAACCTGACGCTATATCAGATTCTTAAAGGATTTACCCTCTAAATGACGAGGACATTTTTTGTGATACGGCACTGCGTTGCTTTAACTGACAATTGCACGGTTGTACGATGCTGTACCCAAACAAAATTGATGTCCTTTTTTTCCCCACAAATAGAGCTTTCTGTTGGTGGTATTTGATCACCTCTGCGTTTTTTGTTTGATTTTTTTTGTGCTATAAACAAAAAAGACAGACAATTTAAAAAAAATGTGTTCATCAGTTTAGGCCAATATGTATTCTGCTACATATTTTTGGTAAAAAAAAGTGTATATTGATTGCTGTGCGCAAAAGTTATAGCATCTACAAAATAGGGGATATATTTATGGACTTTTTTTTTTTTTTATGTTTTTACTGGTAATGGCGGCGATCTGCGATTTTTAGCGGAACTGCGACATTGCGGCAGACAAATCCGACCCCAAGTGACAGTTTTTGAGGACCAGTGACATTATTACAGTGATCATTGCTAAAAAAAAATGCACTGATCAATGTATACATGACACTGGCAGGGAAGGGGTTAACACTAGGGGGCGATGAAGGGGTTAACTGTGTTCCCTGGGTGTGTTCTAATTGTGTGGGGGATGGGCTCACAGGGACAACACAGAGATCGCTGTTCCTGATCGCTAGGTACAGCAGATCTCCATTTATGTGGACTGAGCGATGTCCGCTGTCCAAGTTTTCTTTTACTAACCTACTCAACCCAATCTCACTATTAGATCCCCACAACATACAGGCTATTAATTCTGATAAAAAATGGGAGGGCTCTTTGAGATAACACAGGAAGTGTGCAGAGGACACACACAGAAGAGCTCTGAATTTCTAACAAGATCAACATTTGTTTCCACTTATCAAAAAGATATAATGAAATGTTTCCAATAGTAAATTTACAGTACAAGACCAAGAAGGCGCAATTAAAGTGATTGTACACCCTGTACAACCACTTTTACCTACATGTAAGCCTATATATAAGGCTTACCTGTAGGTGCTTGAAATATCTCCTTAGCCTCCAAGGTTTAGGAGATATTTAGAAAAAAGCAGAGCGCCAATGTCTACGGCACACTTTAGAAAGGGCACGTTGTGCCCTTTCTAATAGGGGTCATGCCGTGACTGGTGGCTCCCGCGCGCATGCGCAGGAGTGACGTCACGAGACGTCACTGGAGCGGTGCGCTAGCCGGACGGGAAAAAAAAGTCCTGCTAGCAGCATTTTCGGAGCGGGGAAGGAGCGGTGTATACACCGCTCCTTCCCCGCTCCTGCTCATTGAAATCAAGGCGCTTTGCGGTGGTTTGTAACCCTTTCTCGCCCGCTAGCGTGGGGTAAAACCGCCCCTGCTAGTGGGCAAATACCGACGGAAAGCGCCACTTACAATAGCGGCGTTTTACAGCCGACGCCGCCCCCGCCCCAGTGTGAAAGGGCCCTAAGTGACACATAATGGGCTACTATGTGATGCATAGTAGCCCCCATTATGCTTTACCTTTGCAGGAAAATAAAAAAAAACCATCAGGATTTACTTCCTCTTTAAGTTCATTGTTAGGGATTACATACACTTTAATTTCAAAGTGGTTCTAAAAGCAGAAGTTTTTTTATCGTAATGCATCCAATGCATTAAGATAAAAAACCTTCAGTGTGCAGCAGTCCCCCTCCGCCCCCCCCCCAATACTTACCTGAGCCCCATCTCGATCCAGCGATGTTGCACAAGAACCTCGGCTGTTCGGGACTCTGCTGTCAATCAAAGTCAGTGAGCCAACTAGGAGAGAGATGGGGCGGGGCCGAGCCGTGGCTCCTTGTCTAAATGGACACGCAGAGCAGTGGCTCGGGTGCCTCCATAGCAAGCTGCTTGCTGTGGGGGCATTCGGCAGGAAGGAGGGGGCCAGGAGCGCCGGCAAGGGACCCGAGAAGAGGAGGATCGGGGCGGCTCTGTGCAAAACCATTACACAGAGCAGGTAAGTCCTTTAAGTACGTTAAGTAAGTAAGACTTTAATATAACTTTGAATAGTTATATTATATGTTATATGTATTCATATCTAATAATGGAACCAAAAGTATACCATTAAATAGTGTTAATAAAATGATGCAGTTTATATTTGTGGCCCATTTGTTTTTAATGTGAAAAAAAAAAACTATTTATTTTCTATAGATGTTTTAGTATTTTGCATTTGTCAAGTAAAATGTATGTTTAGACTTTTACTTACTTTATGGAAAATAATATCTATATCTAGCTTCAAGGATTTCCACTTTTTAAAAAGAGCTGCCACCTGTTAAACTGTGCAGAGCCAGTGGGATATGTAAGTGGAAGTGCTTATTAGTTTTTATTGGTGTCTGACCCTTACAAAGAAATAGATACATCATGATAATCCTGTCCATAGGATTTCTGCAGGCAGCCCCAGCACTTTTATGCTGCGTGTGGTTTAATATATACATGAGGCAGTGTCAGCTGCTATAGGCTGTGATATAAGGTGATGTATGCAGAGATGACTTCACACATGCCAACACACATAGCTGACACTCTCAAAAAAAAAAAAAAAAAAAGCTTTATATATTCGTTCATTTTCTACCAAGAATTATCTAGTTAGATCGTGTTCTCAAAAAGAATAATTCAGCACTAGTTTTGCTGATTTGTCATATCGCTAAAAGTTCATGGGAGTGCCATGGTCTGTTATGAGTTAGTTTTGAAAATGTGCTTTCCATGAGGGTTTTGAAATCGGGTAAAGGAAGATATAACCTTGTGACACAGAGACAAGGGCATTATATGTAGTTGTTGGCTCCTGTCGAATATCTTGATTCCATTATGAAAAACAGAAAGGCAAATTCATATATAGCAACTGTAGCAACCAACTGCGCTTCCGATTCTCTAAGAGGTGCTGGCATAGCAATATAAAATTTGATTGGTTGGGCTCTAGTGCCATTGGCTGAATAAGACCCTGTGGCACTTATTGTCCAGCTTTCAGAGGGCTCCTGCATACAGAAGCCTATCTTTTCCTTATCTATGTTAGTGAAGGGAAAATATTCTTTGGACCGACTTCTGGCGGTTACGGTATATACTCGAGTATAAGCTGAGTTTTTAAGCCCATTTTTTAGGCTGAAAAACCCCTCCTCGGCTTATACTCGAGTGAGCCGTACAGTGCCCGTACCTTTGATTACTAAAACAGCAGGTGTTTCCCGCTGTGTCATGCAGTCTGTTCGGCCGTCTATTGTAACAAAGCCCTCCTCCTCCTCCATGATAGAGGAACACTCATACAATGCTGGGAAACTGTATCAGTGTTCTGTCTATCATGGATGAGGAGGAGACGGGGCTTTGTTACAATGGATGGCTGAACAGACTGCATAACACAGCGGGAGACACCTGCTGTTTTAGTAATAAAAGGTGCGGCTGCAGATGAGCACAATGAGGCTGCAAATGGGCACAGTGAGGCTGCAAATGGGCACAGTGAGGCTGTAAATGGGCACAATGAGGCTGCAAATGGGCACAGTGAGGCTGCAAATGGGCACAATGAGGCTGCAAATGGGCACAGTGAGGCTGCAAATGGGCACAGCGAGGCTGCAAATGGGCACAATGAGGCTGCAAATGGGCACAGTGAGGCTGCAAATGGGCACAATGAGGCTGCAAATGGGCACAGTGAGGCTGCAAATGGGTACAGTGAGGCTGCAAATGGGCACAGTGAAGCTGCAAATGGGCACAGTGAGGCTGCAGATGGGCATTGTTTACCCAGTAGCTGCTGCATTTTTCCACCCTAGGCTTATACTCGAGTCCCAGTTTTTTGTGGTAAAATTAGGTGCCTCGACTTTTATTCGGGGCGGCCTATACTCGAGTATATATGGTAAATGGTTTGGTTTATTCACTTTTTCCATGCTGTCCACAGATCCTCTGATCATTTATATTGGATCTTGCTGAGAGAAAAATTATTTGTGGCACAATTCTTTCTTAAGGGTGGCTGTAAGGAGCACAAATATGAACGCACTGGTTTCTAAAGGGGCTGTAATAGCAGTGATCTCTAAGAGTCTCATGTAATGTGTCTTCAGTCTATTACTGTCTGCTGAAGCATATCCCCAGTCTGTGACATCTCCTGTAGCATGTCTGCAGTCTCTGATCACTGAGACATCAGTCATTGATCAAGAAATGGTTGTGATAGGAGGTATGTAAAGTGTTCTTGATACGGGCCATGGCATTCACAATCTAGGAGTACAGAAGGAGCCTATTTATGCCTAATAGCGCCACAGATTTGATCAAATGCTGTTTGGTCAGTGGCAGCTGGTGCTCCATTTTTTTTTTTGGGGGGGGGGGGGGCAGCAAACAAACCCCGCCACACCAGGTCCATACTTACACCATCCAGGTCACGGGTGGCTTCCCCGGCTTCTCCTCCCGGCCAATCTGGTCTTAAGACACACTTCCTGTCCTGATTGACTGTGAGGAGAAGCAGGAAGGCAATAGCGAAAAGTTGATTTACTAATGTCACAAGTGGGTGGACTTGGGGCGCAGTGCTCTGCACCCCGAGCCCAACCTTTTTGAAGGCAATTAGAGCCTCAGGCTCCAATCATCTGCTTAATAATAAAAAAAAAACTTGTAGAAATGTATGCGCCTGGCGCTCCGCATAGAGATTAGGGGCTGGCGCATGGAGATGCCCCTGCACCTCTTATGGACCGGCCGCCATTGTGTTTGGTACTGCATCAAGGCTATTTGAGTTTTTGAGCTTCAGCATCTAGGAGCAGAAAAAGTTTTTGTAGAGTTTCCTGGAGCATTTTTCAAGCAGAAATACTCCTATAGGCTTCTAATAGCATTGTTTGAGCTTTTTTTTTTATTTTAAAGGAACTGCAAAAAAATGCTAATAAATGCTAACGCTCCTAAGCGCTACTAAAACACTACTACAAAAAGCTATTACTAACGTTTTTTATCCAGCATTTTTTTCCAGCGTTTTTTTTAGCTTAAAAAAAAGTTGTTCTCACCCATCATGTAGCGTTTCCAGACATCATGCACTGCCTTCATTATACAGTGCCTTGCAAAAGTATTCATCCCTCTTGGCTTTTTACCTGTTTTGTTACATTACAGCCTTTAGTTAATTTTTTTTAATCTGAATTATATGTGATGGATCAGAACACAATAGTCTAAGTTGGTGAAGTAAAATTAGAAAAATATATACATAAAACTATTTTTCAGAAATAAAAAACGTATAATTGGCATGTGCGTATGTATTCACCCCCTTTGTTATGAAGCCCATAAAAAGCTCTGGTGCAACCAATTACCTTCAGAAGTCACATAATTAGTGAAATGATGTCCACCTGTGTGCAATCTAAGTGTCACATGATCTGTCATTACATATACACACCTTTTTGAAAGGCCCCAGAGGCTGCAACACCTAAGCAAGAGGCACCACTAACCAAACACTGCCATGAAGACCAAGGAACTCTCCAAACAAGTAAGGGACAATGTTGTTGAGAAGTACAAGTCAGGGTTAGGTTATAAAAAAATATCCAAATCTTTGATGATCCCTAGGATCACCATCAAATCTTTCATAACCAAATGGAAAGAACATGGCACAACAGCAAACCTGCCAAGAGACGGCCGCACACCAAAACTCACTGACCGGGCAACGAGGGCATTAATCAGGTAACCCTGGAGGAGCTGTGGAGTTCCACAGCAGAGACTGGAGTATCTGTACATAGGACGACAATAAGCCGTACGCTCCATAGAGTTGGGCTTTATGGCAGAGTGGCCAGAAGAAAGCCATTACTTTCAGCAAAAAACAAAATGGCACATTTTGAGTTTGCGAAAAGGCATGTGGGAGACTCCCAAAATGTATGGAGGAAGGTGCTCTGGTCTGATGAGACTAAAATTTAACTTTTTGGCCATCAAAGAAAACGCTATGTATGGCGCAAACCCAAAACATCACATCACCCAAAGAACACTAGGAAACTGGTCAGAGTTGAGGGAAAGATGGATGGTGCTAAATACAAGGATATTCTTGAGTAAAACCTGTACCACTCTGTGTGTGGTTTGAGGCTAGGACGGAGGTTCACCTTCCAGCAGGACAACGACCCCAAACAAACTGCTAAAGCAACACTTAAGTGGTTTAAGGGGAAACATGTAAATGTGCTGGAATGGCTTAGTCAAAGCCCAGACCTCAATCCAATAGAAAATCTGTGGTCAGACTTAAAGATTGCTGTTCACAAGCACAAACCATCCAACTTGAAGGAGCTGGAGCAGTTTTGCGAGGAGGAATGGGCAAAAATCCCAGTGGTAAGATGTGGCAAGCTCATAGAGACTTATCCAAAGCGACTTGGAGCTATGATAGCCGCAAAAGGTGGCTCTACAAAGTATTGACTTTAAGGAGGTAAATAGTTATGCACATTGACTTTTTCTGTTATTCTGTCCAATTTGTTGTTTGCTTTACAATAAAAAACAAAAAAAACATCTTCAAAGTTGTGGGCATGTTCTGTAAATTAAATTATACAAATCCTCAAACAATCCATGTTAATTCCAGGTTGTGAGGCAACAAAACACGAAAAATGCCAAGGGGGGTGAATACTTTTGCAAGGCACTGTAAGTAAAAACCCAAAATAGAAAGAATAGCAACCCCGCATTACAGCAACAGAAGGTATGCACACTTGGGAATTCATACATCCAGCCGATGCCACTCATGTGTCCAAGAGATGTAATGCCCCTTACCCACGGTTGGAATTTCCGACAGAAAAAGTCCAATGGGAGCTTTTCATCGTATATTCCGACCGTCCGTATGCCCCATCGGACTTTTTACGTCGAAAATTCAGACGGACTGAGAATATGTTCTATATTTTTCAGACGGAACAAATTCCTATGGGGAAAACCGCTTGTTTGTATGCTGTTCCGATGTACCAAAAATGACGCATGCTCTGAAGCAAGTACGAGACGTCGTACTGTGAAGGAATGTGATGTAGATAATAATAATAGTAATCTGAAAATGTCTATTTTCTTATGTGCATACATATTTTTCTCCTTACTCATTATATAAGTATACAGGTTTGCTCTGTTCCTATATTTTCTCAAAATGGCGTGTACCCCCTACCTCCCACACACAGAAGAACGCGGAACTGGAGATAAGAACAAAGAGAGCCAAACCTCGTTATGAAAATTATCCATCTTCTTTTCTATCTTGACCAATGAGATGTACCTATTAGACTGACATAGCAATGACGTATTTGTGTGTATAAAACATTAACACCGCCTTGAATAAATTAGAAGTGTAACAGTAACGAAACTGAGCGTGTCTCAGTGTGTTTACTTTTATATGCATGCATATCAACACTTTTCAAATTAGAGACAGCAGCAGATAACCTTGAGCTCGATTGGAGCTCTTAATCATTTCCATAACAGCTGGTGCCGAAACCCGGGATCTCAGGCTACGGTCGAAGTTATACCGCGACAAGCATTCGGGCGTTAACTGATTAATGAGAGTGGGGTTTGCGCAGCCCTAACAGTACCGGTGAGTTGATTGATATTCTTACCACTGTACGACTCTCTTATCTTTCGGTTGACGGCTGGATTCTGTCGGTATGCTGAGACTGTTTTAGAGGCAGGTATTTCCTCGCCTGAGGTTGTTTTAACGAACCTGCCAATGGGTTTCTGCTGACTGTATTCTTTGTTCACTGTCTGCCATTCTTTGGGCTACGAAACTCAGCAGTCTAAGGGTGCTACATGTGTGAATGGGTAGTCTCATCTCCAGATGAGCTTTTGGCCTCTGGCATGAGATTGTTTCCCGTGTAGCAAACGTTGTAGACTTGTTACTCTAGGTTCGACGAACCTTTGAGGGGAATTTCAGCTGCTGGCTTTGCAGCCTGAAGTGCTACATGTGTGAATGGGTAGTCTCATCTCCAGATGAGCTTTTGGCCTCTGGGATTAGATTGTTTCCCTTGTGGCAAATGTCTATAAACGTGTTTATTTTGCAGGGTGGTCTGCCCTTGTGGTCATTTTAGCCTGCTGAAATTTTGCAGTTCGAAGAGTGGCAGGTGTAATGTCCTGTCGTGATTGTATTTGTGGTTTATTGTTTGATATACACGAGAGGGGGAGGGGGGCTGCCCGGGGGATCTGTTGGGTCGCGGGCCGTTGCTCCTCACTACCCCTGATGTGTTTGTTCTTGTTCTGAGATTAACTGTACATTAGTCTTATGTGCCCACACCGAAGGAATTTGCTGATAAGAACGCTGAGAAAAATATTAACTCCTTGGTTGTATGTATTCCCCTCTCAAGCCGTTAGCCGAGAAACAGAAAGTGATATTGTAATGAAAGTGATATTGTAAAGAAGGAGAGAAGAAGATGTTGAAATAGTTAACAAAGTTGAAAGAAGTGACGAAAGTTATGTTGCAGAAGAAACAGGGAGAAAAATCCTGTGTGATAAAGAAAATTGGATAAAGGAAGTTAAGAAAGATGGCGATTGTATTATGTATGTTTATCACAAAACTGATAATATGTTGGAACCTGAAACAAAGGAGGGGAGGGACAGCACTGCCCTCCGTCTAACAACCACTCCTTTCTCACTACCCAAGCACAACCCACTGTGACAACTCAGCCCGGCGGCCATCTTAGTGCACCCATGCCTTCACTTTCTACCCAGTCCAGTGCACTTCCTGCCGGCGGCCATCTTGGTACACCCAGTAAGCTTAAACAGCCTGTACCCAGCCCTCGCTGTTTTAAACCAAGATGGTTCATACCACACACCTGTCTTCCCCAATACGGGAGCATCACATTCCCAGGCCGGATATGTTAATGATGAAGAAGCATCTGAGTGGGAAGCCCGACAGCAGGCAGCAAGGCCACCCACTGATTTAACCCCCAATCCGGCTCCAGACTCTCAGTTCCGAGAGGATCTCAAACACATGCTGGCAACCGTAAAGAACAGTGCCTCTTGTCAGCCCCCGCCCCAACAACAGTCTCGGTTACCAGAAGGGGCACCAGTGATGTATGTCGCTTTTACTCTATCACAAGCAGCGGCCTTAGTGACAAGTCTGCCTGACCCAGAGAAGCAGCCAATTCCCTTCTACCACAGGATAGTGCAAATACAAGAAACTTACTCAGCTGCCTGGAGAGACTTGATCAGCCTATGCCAAATCAAAGCAGGATATGTCTTTTGGCCAGTCATGCAGATGGCCTTCAATGATGCCTGCCTGACAAGTGCCACTTCCTACACCTCAGGCGTGGAGTTCTGTGCACAACTCCACGACTGGGCAAAGGAGAAGTTGACGGATCAGAAGACCACAATCCAAGATATTACCCAAGATAAAGGGGAGTCTGTGAAGAAGTATCATGCTAGACTCATAAAGGCACACACACACATGTTATCAACTGCTTTTGTTTCAGGGCTCAGAGAGGATATCAGAAAAGGCCTGATGGTGGCCCGCCCTGAATACTATTCAATGAAAATGTCTGATTTATTGTTGGTGGCCAGAGGTATAGAAAATCAAAAAGGTAAAAAACCAACGCCCCTCATGGTAACCCATGACGAAGATCCCACCTACACTAGTCCACCACCACTGCCCAATACCAGGGAAAGGATCACCTGTTACAACTGTGGGAAACGGGGTCACTTCAAAAAAGAATGCAGAGCCCCAAGATGTCCCAGACGAAAAACCTACCACTTTCCTCATTGACAGGGGTGCAGCCAAAAGTGTGTTGAGAGCGGTGAACCTGCCTAATAATTCTTTCCTTTCCACTTCCTGATTTGCTTGCCAGATTTGTGGTGTCCTCTACATGTCCCTTGAATCTACTAGGAGCTGATGTGTTGTCCAGACTACAGGCCTCAATCAGGACACGCCTGAAGGGGGGTGAAGTTACATACTCCCCTATCTTTAGAAGACTCATCTGCTTTGTGTTCTCTGCCTCTCCTGATGACACTTAATGAAGAAAAAAAAACTTCAAGTTCAATACTGCAGGAAGTACTTGACAGAATCCCTGCGTGCCTATGGTCCACAGGACCGGGAGACAACGGTAACTTAAAGGTGCCACCAGTTTCAGTCAAGCTAAAAGAGGGCGCTTCATTGCCCCGGAAACCACAATAACCCCAAGAAGAGAATCCTAAAAAGAGAACCAGGTACCTACTGTGGATGCCTTTGACTGCAAAATACCTCACAGAGGTGGACCTTACAAACGTTTTCTTCAGTGTCCACCCTCACCCCTTCTGCTGGTACCTTTTCGCATTCATCCACGGAAAGAAACGGCAACATACCTAAACAGTTGTGCCACAAGGGGCACAGAACTTTCCAAGCCAGTTTGCAAAAGCTATGGCTATCATCCTTGACACATGACAAAAGGAACACCCGGAAGTGATTCTCTTCCAACATGTTGATGACCTTCTCTTTTGTGCAGCTGACTTACCCCCTCTTGAAGTCACCTCAGAAAGCCTGTTGTGCTATCTTGCCAACCAGGGCTGCAGAGCCTCAAAGCCCAAATTGCAGTGGTGCTCAACACCTGTCATTTTCCTTGGACTAATTTCCTAGTGCAGAGCATGGATTACAGAAGCCTTCCTACTGATGCTCTGCAATCAGACCCTTCCAGATGTCTCCTGAAGAAATATCTAAAGTTTGAAACCCTTGAGTGCGCCACCCCCGGCGCTAGGGCTCCCAGCCTACGACAAAACGCTCAAGCTCTTTGTATCCGAACGTCTGGGACATGCTGCAGGTGTACTCACCCAATCACACGGCATCAGCCTACGCCCCATAGGATATTATTCCTGTCGGCTGGATGCGGTAGCAAGAGGAGGCCTATTGTGTCTGCGAGCTGGATTTGCTACACAAGACTTGCTTGACAAAACTTTGAACTTGGTCCTCGGACACTGCCTCGTTCTGCTTGTTCCCCATGACGTTGTTGCCATATTCAACCAAGATCCAGCCGAAACACTTGTCCACTACCAGACACTTGAGACTCCTGTGTTCCCTCCTACTGGACAGCATTACTCTATTAAGTTGTCAAACACTGAACCCTACCACCCTTCTTCCACTTCTCGAGGGGGGAAAGGAGGAGGAGGAGTAGAGTCTTGACTTGTTACCCCCGTGACCGCACAGGACACGCGGTCACCACTGAAAACACTGTTCTACAAGCTGAAGCCTTAACACCGGTGATGTCTACACAGGAGGCAGAGCTATAAGCACTTACTACAGCACGTAAATGGGCAGAGGGAAAAAGAGCCAACATTCATGGACTCAAGATATGCTTTCAGCATTGCCCATGATTATGGTGTTATCTAGGACAGAGGATTCCTGATGGCTGCAGGAACACCTATGAAAAATTGATTGATGCCTTGCTTCTCCCAACCCAAGTGACTATTCTGAGTAAAAGCACACGACAAAATGAACTCAAAAGAAGCTTAAGGCAATCATCGAGCCAATACAGCTGCCAAACAGACAGCTGGTGGTCCGCGGGAAGTGGACAACAGGGTGGTAGAAGAAGACCACCCCGTGCTTACCTTACAGACTTTCCCAGTGGACAGAGTTTATCTAAAAGAACTACAGGAAACAGCAAGTCCGGATAAGAAGGAAAGCTGGAAACGGAGAGGAACAACTCTCAGAAATGGACTATTCGAGTGCAACAAGAAGCCTTGTCTACCCAGGAGTATGTACCCAGCCGTGGTGCAATGGGCACATGGAGCTGCCCACTTGACAAAGACTTTTATGAACTCTCTTATCAACAAGTGTTGCACCAAGAGTTACTCCACTGACCGACAGCTTCTGCAGATCATGCATTATCTGCACCAAATGTAACCCAGAATGCACAGAAGAAGCACCTGGCAAAAGCCCTATACCCCATTCCAGAGGATGCAAATTGATCATTCTCAAGTGCCAAGAAGTGGCAGATTCGAATACGCCCTAGTGGAAGTGGTCATGACTGCCAGGACCACAGCTAAGAAATTACTGAGTGAGATAGTATGTAGATTTGGGGTCCCAGAGGTGATATTGAGAGATCAGGGACCAGCCCTAACAACAACCCTTACTGAAGAGATTTGGGCAGCACTGGGGGTTCAGTTGGCACTACACATCCCATACCACCCTCAAAGTAGCGGGAAGGTAGAAAGGATGAATGGGACACTAAAAACAGGATGTTAAAGATGGCCCAAGAGACTAACATGAGTTGGCCAGACAGTTAGCCCATTGCCCTGTTTAGTGTCAGACACACCCCCGGGGGAAACATGCCCTATCCCCTTATGAAATTTTGTTTGGTTCAGCTCCCAGACTTGGTTGTTACTTTCCACAACAGTTACAGTTACAGTCTGATGTGTTGACTAATTATGTAACCACATTATCACGAGAATTAACCTGAATGCATGTCCAGGTGTTTTCTTCCATTCCAGATCCTGAATTAGATACAGGAACACACCAACTACTGTCTGGAGATCCTTGAGCCAAGTTATGATGGTCCATTCCAAGTTTTGCTGACCACAGCCACCTCAGTCAAGTTGGCCAGGAAGAACACCTGAATGCACGCTTATCACTGCAGGAGAGCGTGTTTTCGGGTGCTGCATATCCTTTTTCTGTTTGGTCTAGGGGGGAGGGGCCCAGGAGGTGGCCATCACAAAAATGATAACATAATTACGTTTTGGTGTAACTCTTCAGGTACACATGTGACCACCTTTACCTTAGATTACTGTGACATAGTACCTTGTCCGTTTGACCCTTCATGGTGATGCCATTGGTACAGTGATATCCCTGACGGTAAGGACATATATGTATGCCACACAGACAGTTACTGGGGACAGAGTTGTGGTTTCTGTGGGGGCCAGTGGGTTGGAACACAGGGCCAGAATGGGCGACCACAGAGTGCATTAGACAAAAAAGATGAAAATAGAAAGCCCCCATATCCTAACCAAAGATACCCCTGATACATACACTGACCCAGCACACAGTCAGAGGAGGAAGCGAGCAGCTCTCTCCGGAAGCTTTGATCCTCATGTATACATACATGTCATAGGGGTTACAAGGGGGGTCCCTGATGAGTTTAAAGCCAGGGATCTGGTAAAAGCTGGTTTTGAGTCTTTGATCCCCATAACAACTGTCAGCAAGAATGTAGATTGGATTAACTACATGTCATGGTTATGCAATAGAGTTTGTCGATCAGCATACCTGTCTCCATGTGTTCATCTCTAGAGACCAGCTGACCCTCACCTGACTGCTTTTGTAACCTCCCCTCTAAGCATGACCCCACCCCAGGCCCTATCAGGGAACCCTATATTAACCTGTGCACTGCAAGCCAGCAGTGCTGATCAACCACTGTGTGTTAGCCTCTATGTGTACTTGCTGTGTTTCCTACATCTGATTCCTGTTACCGACTTTGGCCTGTTCCCGACCATCCCTGTTTGCCTGTGACCCTGATGTTCCAGCCAGCTCCCTCCTTCCTCATCTCCTGTAGTCTACCGTGAGCGTGAGCTGTGAGACCCTGGGGACCGCGACCTGGAGCCAGACTGCAGCGCAGTCCATCCTCACCACTAGAGGCTCTGGTGAACACCCGCTGGCTCTTAGACTCCGCGCCCTGGGGAATCTATGCTCTAGCTCCCAGTGGGATCTGTGTCAGTGATCCAGTAGACCTGATTCCTGAACCTCCCAGGGTACAATCCGCAGCAGTCAGCCGTAGGGTCTACTACCTTGCGGTGCACTCCTGATCCCAACGGTGTGCATCTGTCACCCAGCCTCTAGGTGACCTGACACTACACATATTATAACCAACAGAGATTTGTAAATTACACTAAAGATGCCCTCCAGGGAATTTCTGATCAGTTAGCCCCCACTTCCTACATGACATTCCAGGACCGGATGGCCTTAGACATGGTGCTAGTGGGGAAAGGAGGTGTTTTGTAAAATCATAGGAAAAACCGGGAACCTGTTGTACATACATTCCTGATAATACTGGCCCAAATAGTAAGGTTACTTTAGCTATAAAGAAATTAGAAGATCTGTCACTAGAGTTGAAGAAGAACTCAGGTATCACAGACCCATGGGATCAATATTTTAGCTGGATGAGTGGGTGGCAGAAGGTGTTCGCCCAGATACAGGTAACGGTATTAATAATCCTGGATCTTTTAGCCCTGATTATATGCTGTATTCTACCTTTTGTAAAAAGTTAATGAGCAAGGCTGTAGACAATAGCACACCTACATTTCTCCACCAAGAAGAAGAGGACCCCCTTATGATGGAAGATGACAAACCCTTCACTCCACTACAATCACTCCCTGTCCATAATCTCACAATCCTATAGGGTTATAGGGATAGATAGCGCCTGACTGCACCTCTCCAGCTGTATCGAGGAGGGAAGTGAACAGTTGCTGCCCAATTCTATATACAGCCTAAAAGAGTTGCTGAGGAGAAGAGCCAGGCTAAAAAGTAGGACCTTTAGTATTAGGGACAGAAAAGAGAAAATAGTCATTTTAGGGGGGATTGTGAAGGAATGTGATGTAGATAATAATAATAGTAATCTGAAAATGTCTATTTTCTTATGTGCATACATATTTTTCTCCTTACTCATTATATAAGTATACAGGTTTGCTCTGTTCCTATATTTTCTCAAAATGGCGTGTACCCCCTACCTCCCACACACAGAAGAACGCGGAACTGGAGATAAGAACAAAGAGAGCCAAACCTCGTTATGAAAATTATCCATCTTCTTTTCTATCTTGACCAATGAGATGTACCTATTAGACTGACATAGCAATGACGTATTTGTGTGTATAAAACATTAACACCGCCTTGAATAAATTAGAAGTGTAACAGTAACGAAACTGAGCGTGTCTCAGTGTGTTTACTTTTATATGCATGCATATCAACACTTTTCAAATTAGAGACAGCAGCAGATAACCTTGAGCTCGATTGGAGCTCTTAATCATTTCCATAACAGCACGTGTTGTCCCATCGTATTTGTTGTCCTATCGTACGTGTTGTCCCGTCGTACGTGTTGTCCCGTCGTACGCGTTGTACGTCACCGCGTTCTTGACGGTCGGAATTTGGTGTGACCGTGTGTATGCAAGACAGCTTGAGCGAAATTCCGACGGCAAAACTGGTTGTGTGTACAGGGCAGAAGAAATTGTCAGGAGGATTGGATGCAATATATATATAAAACCCTAAAATATCTGTTTTGGGTGTAGTGGGCTTTTAACGGCAGCTTGTCAGGACATAAGTATAAAGCTGCTGTTGCTAACTTGTTTAGAAAAGTGCAAACTCAAGGGCTGTCATGCTTATGTTTGCCGCACTCCTTTGTGAGTCACATAAAGCTGGGATCATCCTGCTATTTCTGTCATGTTCCATTTACCGTGACTACAAATCAAAAGCTCAAAGAAGTAATCCGTCTAATGTTTAGTATGTGAAATGTGGATATTGCATGAACATTTTACTGAATATATTGTTATATATTGTCTAGTGTTATCTATTGGAGTGCATAAAAAAATACTCTGTAGTTATGATATTGTGGGGTAAATCTTTTAGCCCCTCTAAACAGGCTAATTCACTTAAATTAATTCACATGTATTTAAGTGAACTTAAAAATCTGCTTCACATTCCGTTAATATGTGTGCAGAACATATGGATTGCATCTTATGCATGTAACATTGCTAAAAACAAAAAAAATTACCAAAAGCAATATCATTAGCCCTAACTGTCCAACAAATCCTATAAAAATAGGTTAATGGCATGCCCCACTTTCAGCAGTAAAGTTACCTTAATTTTATTCAGCAAGTTAAAAGTAACTGATCTTTGTAGTCTAAAGTCTCAGGGTCTGCTAATGATACTCTCTATCAGCTGTTCCATCTAACTGTATTCGAAAGTCCTTTCTGAATGGAAACAGCACTTGAACTTGTGCTATGTTGAATAGCTCAAAAACCCATAAAAAAGGATATACTATAATGAAATGTTGCACCAATGGAAATTTGGGAGACAGAAAGGAAGTCGTTACAGAGAATTAGAGGGCAAATTGCAGCTTTGCTGGAAGTATTTATTAACATTCCGTGTAACAGGAGGCAGTGACTTCACTATCGTTCCCATGCTCAAGTCCTTCTGTTTCTTTTAACTCTATAAAGACCACTGGACCATTGTGGTATCCAGTTTATATAGTGGCCCATGCTCTCTCTCTCTCTCTCTCTCTCTCTCTCTCTCTCTCTCTCTCTCTCTCTCTCTCTTTTTTTTTTGGCCTGCATGTTTAAAATTGTATTGTAAAAATTCATGACATCCCTTACAAGAAGCTTGACTCACAGCCTAATGGAGGTCACAGGTCAGCTCTGCTGCTGAAAGTTTTTCATACATGTGATCATGGCTTTCATTCTCTTATTTGACTTTGTTATTTTACTGTATAAGAGAATCTCATATTTTTTATAACAGTCATACCATTTATTTTATGTAGGCCACACTATCTATGTTGTTAGATTTGTAAAGGCCACAACCATGTATGTTTGTTATAATTTGTATCGTAAGTTTGTGTGTGCGGCTTTATTTAAGTTGAACATAATAAAGCATTTGAATTTTTAATTAATTAGTTTATTAACGTGTAAGCATACAGCACCAGCAACTTAACGCTAAAATGTTGACTGTGGTGTTTTTGGTCCAAAGGATATGTAGAAATGAATTAGGACACAAACTGGATCTTTAAAGGAGATGTACAGCCAAAGCTCGTTTGGCTGTACTTCTCCTGTGGATCACAGGAGTTCAGTTCATTCTGCACTTCTGTGACCCATTTTCAGCAGACAGCGGGCTGAAGCCTGCTGTGGGCTGATGTCGCAGAACCGGTCCAGGCTGGGGCAAGATCGCAGCAATATGGTCAGGATCCACCCACAACCCTGGACCGGCACCTGGCTCAGCCTCTCAGCAAGCCGCTGTGAGGCTGAGCCAGCCTCTCCCTCCCCCTCCACAGCCCAGTGCTCCAGGGAGCGTGGGGGCAGAGCAGACAATGGGGACTGACAGGGAGCTTTGAGAACTGAGCGATCAGTGGTGTTTAAAACAGATGTGAACTGATGCTGCATCTATCTAGGTAAGTATGATTGTTAAAACATTTTTTTCCCATACTTCTCTTTGAAAGTGGTTGTAAACCCAAAAAAAAAGACCTGCAAGACAAAGGCATAATGAGCTAGTATGCATAGCATACTAGCTCATTATGTAATACTCACCTGAGATCAAAGCTTTCTGCTGCGGTGCCCGTACACAGCACCGGCTGGCGACATTTCTCCCCGGGTATTGCGGCTCTGGAGCTGTGATTGGCTGGAGCCGCAATGACATCACTGCTGCGAATGCACGTGGGAGCTGCCGGTAACGGCACACTCACTGAAGCAAACGGCATGTACGTGCCATTGCTTCAGTGCACATGTGCCTATGACGTTAGTACATGCAGATATAGGGGATATCATCTAAACCATGCAGGTACCGTGCATGGTAGCTACAGGTAAGCCTTAGTATAGGCTTACCTGTAATCAAAAGTGGTCTGTAAGGGTTTACAACCACTTTAAGTCTGTAATTCACTATAGAATTTTGGTTTAAAGTATAGGAGTGTAGTTCTGGTGGCCTCATCATTTAAAGCATAACTAAACACTAAAACAAAAATGTATGGATTGTTTTTGCTGTCTTTTTTCAGCTAACATGAAGTGCTATAGGCAATGGGTTTCTGGCTAGACTAATGCCCTGTACACACGGTCGGATATTTCTGACGGAAAAAGTTGCGATCGGATTGTGTTGTCGGAGATTCCGATCGTGTGTGGGCTCCATCGGACTTTTTCAGTCAAAATTCCTGACACACAAAGTTTGAGAGCAGGCTATAAAATTTTCCGACAACAAAATCCGATTAAATTCCGATCGTGTATACACAAATCCGACGCACAAAGTGCCACGCATGCTCAGAATAAATTAAGAGACGTAAGCTATTGGATACTGCCCCGTTTCTAGTGCCGACGTACGTGTTTTACGTCACCGCGTTCAGAACGATCGGATTTTCCGACAACTTTGTGTGACCGTGTGTGTGCAAGACAAGTTTGAGCCAACATCCGTTGGAAAAAATTCATGGATTTTGTTGTCGGAATGTCCGATCAATGTCCGATCGTGTGTACAGGGCATGACAATTATTTTCTGTACATCCTGAAAACTGAAAACAAATGCTGCCACTATAAGTGACAACTGGTAAAATGAAATGTAGTTTTTTCCCTGGGAGGGGTTTAGATACGAGGGCAAGGATGATTTTGTTCTCTGGTTTGTGATTCAGCCAAGAAGCTCATATTTCAGGTCCTCAGTGCTTTAGGCCCCTTTCACACTGGGGCGGTTTGCAGGCGTTATTGCGCTAAAAATACCGCCTGCAAACCGCCCCTAAACAGCCTCCACTGTTTGTTCACACTGAAGCGGTGCACTGGCAGGAGAAGAAAAAATCTCCTGCGAGCCGCATCTTTGGAGCGGTGAAGGAGCGGTGAAATCAATGGGACAGCGTGGCTATACCGCGGTAATACTGCGGCTATAGCCGCGCTATACGAGTGATTTTAACCATTTTTCGTCCGCCAGCGGGGGGTTAAAACCGCACCGCTAGCAGCCGAATACCGCGGTAAAACAGCGCTAAAAATAGCGATGTTTTACCGCCGACGCCCCCTACCGCCCCAGTGTGAAAGGGGCCTTAGGAAGCTAAGAGAACTTGTTATAAACCTTTAATTTTATTAGACCAACATAATCCTAAATTTTTAGGTCAAATGAAATATCAAGTGTAAACCTTATCCATTAAGTCTCACTCATGAACCAAAACAGCACTTGATTTCATTAGGAAAAAATCTAAAATGTTAGAAAATCCAAAAGAGCACATTTCCTTAAATGTAGAAATGTGATCTTGCATTGCAGTGTAGTCAGGGACTTACCTAAATTATTTCTGACCTGGGCCTATGTCTTAAGCCTGGTTCACACCACCGCGTTTCCCCAAAAATAAGCCTGGGTCTTATATTAATTTTGGCAACAAATACCCAGTAGGGCTTATTTTCCGGGTAGGTCTTAACATATTCTCTCTCTCCCTGCCTGCCAGGAAAACCCCAGTTTGAAAAAACTTAAAATGCCCAAATCCTTTCTTTTACAGTAGCACACAATACAGAATGTGTGTGCTCCTGCAATCTAACAGTGCCAAACACCTTAGCTCTCCTCCACCTCTCCCAGCCGCCAGAGAGGGACCCCAGCCCTCCTCCTTCTGCAATGCTGGAAGCAGGGATAAGAGCACACCAGTCAGCATGTGAAGAAAAAAAAAACTCTAAATACCATGTGGAGACAGAAGTATCCATGCTGCATACCGCACACAGTATGACATGTTGATTGCAGAGGCTCTGCACCGTACCTTCAGTGACGCGCTGAAGCTCTGCGAAGGGAGGCGGGGCCAAGATCCCCGGCAGACAGGCGGGAGAAGAGGAGATCAGTGGGGAGATCAGCTGAGTGCCGCTCTGTATCAGAGGCACCTGATACCGCTAGAGACACACACAGCACTCTGCACACCGCCGTAACAGGATTGTACCGCGTTTCCTCGAAAAGCACACAATCACCTTGAACTAGGGCTTATTTTTGGGGTAGGGCTTATATTGCAGCCCTCCTGGAAAATAGTACTAGGTCTTATTTTCAGGGTAGGTCTTATTTTCGGGGAAACACGTAGTAGTTTTTTTTTTTGTTGAATCCAGGGGGCAGAACGAAAAAAAAACTTGACGAGCTCGGGAGGAGCCTCTGTACTAATTATCCAATGTTAGTGAAGCAATTCCTCCCCCCCCCCCCGCTGAACTATTGTGTTCTGACAGGGGGGCAGCCCCCTTGCCAGAACACGGGCTGAATATCAGGCGGTATCGGCTGGTTCAATAGAAACCGGCCAACATTCGGCCCGTGTGTACGGCAGCCGGGGTCCGACAGAAGCCGGCCGAACACCCGGCTTCTATCGAAGAGGCTTGACCAAAAAAGGTCTGCCGATCAGAATCCGATCAGCGCTCTCAGCCAATGGCCAGCTGCTTTACACACGGGTCGAATGTCGGCTGGTTTCCATTGAACCGGCTGCTTTAGCCCAATATTCGGCCCATGCGTGCGGCCCTTTACAGTGAATCTGTGCCCAAGTCATGCATAACAAAGTATTCTAAACAAACATTTAAAGCACTTCATCTATCTCCATATCTATGAGCATTGTGGAAAAGTTGACAACAGAGGCAGTGAAACATTTTTTTAAATACAGCTGAATATTGGCAGGCCACCTGCCCTCCAATGGAAACAACCAAAAGTGTTTTAAGCTGTTAGAGACCGACTGAAACACATTTTCTTTTGTTACCCTGTTTCCCCAAAAATAAGACCTAGCGTGATTGTCGGTGATGGCTGCAATATAAGCCCTACCCCCCAAATAAGCCCTAGTTAAAGTCCTTGTAGGTCTTATTTTCAGGGTAGGGCTTATTTTCGGGGAAACAGGGTAGGGTTTATTTGGGGGGTAGGGCTTATATTGCAGCCATCACTGACAATCACGCTAGGTCTTATTTTCAGGGAAACAGGGTATGTTCTTTGAGGACATATAAGAATGACTTACTCCACATTTCAAGCTGCCCGAGAGTTGAGTGAAGACTTGTGTTAAAGTTCATTTACTTGTTGTTATAAATGTATTAAAAAATAATGACCATAGTCTGGGAACAGGTGCATTTTAAAGAAGGACTAAAGCAAGGATATGCAATTAGCGAACCTCCAGCTGTTACAGAACTACAACTCCCATGAGGCATAGCAAGACTGACATCCACAAGCATGACACCCAGAGGAAGAGGCATGATGGGACTTGTAGTTTTGCAACAGCTGGAGGTCCGCTAATTGCATATCCCTGGACTAAAGACTGCATTGGGGTGGGTGGGCTTGTGCAATAGGGTGCAAGTATTCACAGCATATTTGTTTAGCCCCTGAAACCAGCTGGCCTTTTTAATAACTTCCGCCTATGTTTTTGGTTTTTTTTTAATAGCATTTGTATTTGGATTATAACATTATAACATTAAGCATGGTACTTCAATTCCTCATGCTTCTTCATAGGCTACTTTCCAAATAGCCTTGGAAACCTGTTGTTTTGTAGTATATTCCAAGCTGGTGTCTATACACTGTAGAAGAACATTACTCCAGTGGGTAGAAATCTTTTGGTGTTCCAGTGACACACACTTGGATATCACAGTGGACCACATAGGTCAGAAGGGGCTTTAATGATTTATTCTAAATTAAGGTTTTCCATTTTTATTGGAACTTGGTGCAAAGTTTATATATGAATAGTAATAACTGCCACTTAGAACATTGTATCCTGTAAAAAGAAGCCTCAAGTATTCAATTGCAAAATTGTGTAAGGAAGTGTAACCTTTATCAACTGAAGAGCAGCCAGACAACAACGGAGTGAGAGATCATCAGTTTGACAGATCTGTTTTTTAGTTTTGGATAGACCGAGGAATCGTTAGATTGCCCCTATGCAACTCAGAACGAAGCTTCACCGGCACCAGTTAGAAGACTAATGTGACATCTTTTAATCATCACATTGGACTTTTCAATAGTAGAGGCAGGGGTTAGTTTTGGGGTGGGCTGAGATTAGCTCCGAATTAGGCAGAAGCTAACCAGAGTCTCCTTAGGCCCATATAAATCTTGCTGAAAATTATTGAGCACTCTTAAAAAAAAACAGCTGCAGGTATAAAGTGCAGGCAACTAAAGGCACCTGCACATACCGGCAGCACAGTGGGTGGAACGAAAAAGACTTTCGATGTGGATGGGGCAATCCTTCCCGCTGAGCTAGTGTATTCTGACAGTGAGGAGGCTTCCCCGCCATCAGAGTACACTAATTTGTGCTGCCGCCTATAGCCTGTGAGGCTGATCGAGCAAGGAAAACCCAAAACCCGACAGGGTGGTTGTACAGAAGTCAATCAGTAGATCGACTTCTGTACAACCTTCCTGTCCATACATGGATTGAAAATCGTACTCTCCTAGGTCAATGCCGCATCAGACCCATGCTGCATCTGTCCCCTGTCGCCTCTAAGACCAGGACCTGAGCGATCAAAGACCACTGATTGCTCAGTTCTTGGTCTTCAGTAAACAGAAAGCCAGTGACTGACAGACGGTGACTCTGCTCCTCCAACGCTTACTGAAGCACTGGACTGTGAAAGGGGTGGGAGCGGCTGGCTCAGGCTCTAAGCAGCACACAGAAAAACTGAGCAAGTTGCTGGCCAGGCATCTGGATGGAACCCAACATTAGGATCCATCCAGAGCCTAGACATCAGATGATAGCGGACTTTAGCTTGGCCTTTAGCTTTGGCCCTACTTCTCCTTTAAGGTAGGCTGTAATATTTTTTAGTCCTCTGAATGACATCCTCCTTTTGGTTGTACCCACAACCTTCCCCCTTACTCATTTGTCTTATTATTTGTCTATTTCATCCCTTGACAGCCAAGCATTTCTTTTTGCTATCAAAGAGCATAATCAAAGCCATGAAAAAGCTTTGTTTTCCCATTATGTAATCAATACATCCTAAGGCTGAACTCCAGGTGGTTATTAAAAACACCAATCGGTGCAGTTATGCATTCATTCGTGGAAATACCCGAATTTATCTTTATAATCATGTCCTGAAATTTCCTGCACAGCAGAGTGTAGATTAAAAGAGGCATAGTGGGTAATAGAATTATACCAGGGCCCTCTACACTGACTGATGGGAATATGTTGAATGCAGGAGAGAGCATGGTGATGTGTCCTCAGTTGTCTTCTGCTTCTTCAGCAACCCATCTGCCAGCTTTGAGCGTATTCCTAACTGCAGTTAAGGGTTAGGATCTGGCTTTGCAGTGTTGTAGGTGGTGTGTAAGTCATAAAACTGGATGAACATAGTTAGAAATATTTTTGCATGTAAAAGAGTTCACATTTCAACTTTGTAATTATCTATTTCCCTGGGTTCAGGTTTAGAGTGTAACTAAACCCCAAAACAAAAATGTCTAATATTTTAGCTTACCAGTTCTTAGATGTGGTGGCTGAATTCGTTTTTTTTTATTCAGACTTTTTTTTTCTTTACTTTTGAAAGGGTAATCCTGCAAATAACACACTTCCCATCCCTGGGTGGCTACATTACTCCTCCACTGCATCTATGGAGTGAACCATCGTTGTCACCCAGGCTAAACTACAAATACCTTTGTTCATCTTTATTACATAGTGGGTGGGGATATTAGTAATTTACAGAAGGACGATAATATTGTTTGTGCTTTCAGTTCATCTCACAAGGACACTCGAGTTCCACCAAGACATTAGGTATTTTCAGTACTTGCAGAAAATGTCCTTAGCCTTAAAAATAAAAAAAAGAATGCAGCGACCACATCTAAGGACTGGTAAGCTGTAAAATATTAAATGTTTTTTTTTTCCCTGGGTTTAGACATCTTGCAATGATAATTTAATCTTTCTAGTCATTCAAAAAAAGAATTAGCCACACTTGAGCAATATTAATAAATATATTTATATTAATTGCCTTCCTGTACAACCTTGACCTCCCCATTTCCCAGTACAGTCTAACATTAGGGAGCAGTTCCTTAATTGTGCTTCTAGTGTAACAGCCGGGGAATGGTAAACAAAGGGACAGTCACCAAATGGAATCTGAGGTAGACCGAACAACAGGCCAGCATATGTTATAATGAATTAGTTATTAGGTAGGGACAGGGATATATAATGAATTCATACAGTACTTAGTACCATAGTGGAAGCTGCCATATTGTGTTGCTGAACAAAACAGACAAAAACATTGAGTGTTGACTAGGGAATAGTAACTGCACGGAGTTATTTTCCTAGCTTCTTGGAAACTATTAAGTATACTGAATTATACCAAAGAAAATGTGTGCCTGGACTGTTTGCAGGCATCAGACATATTGCAAAACTTAAAGGGCGGTGATTCATTTCATTGAACGGGGAGAACGGCCACATCCAGATGTTATTTGCTTTGTTGGGCACAAGGATAGTGTGGTCTGAAAACAATCAACAAAGTTCACTTTAGAATGATCATTACATCTGCAGTCTTGGCCAACACCAGGATAAATGATCAGGCAACCACGTATCTAGCAAAGTCCATTGGAACCAGTAGCCGTTTTTTTGAGGTGAGTCTTCAAATAATCTACGTTTTTGTTTCTTGTCCAAATTTGCAGGCACGGGATCCAAACAGGTTCTTAGATGATTAAATCTGGAAAACATCCCTTCCCACATCAGTGTCCTCTTCTTTGTCTGCCGTGGTTTTTTTGCTGTTTTCGAATACTTTCTCTGTATTTAGTGTTTGTGTGAAATAGCCGCACTGCATCGTGGTCTTTGTTGTCCAGCACTCTTGGTAAGAAGAGAGAGGACTTTTGCGTCCTTCGAGTCTTGAAGCCTCTCCTAGGTCGTCCTTTGCCATTGATGGATAAGTACCAGAGTCTTTCTGCACTAGCTTTTCGTTTTGTTCCAGCTCCATTTGGAACTGTCCTATGTAAACGGGAAGCATAGGTATTATAACCAAGTTCATGAATCCTCTCCACAAACTCACATTCAGCATTGTAGGTTTCCTGGAGGAGAAAAAGAAAAGCATTTCAGTTAGTTATTTTAGAACAAAACTGAAAAAAAAAAAAAGCCACAATCAGTAAAAAACTGGCTGACCGTCTGTTGCTCTGTTATTTTATACAAGTAAGATGAATGAACTTGGCTTTTCATTAACAGGAGAAACTTCATTTTCTGCAAGTGCATAGTGGGGGTTATTTACTAAAGGCAAATCCACTTTGCACTACAAGTGCAAACTCATAGGCGTGCGCACAGGGTGTGCCGGGTGTGCCCAGGCACACCCTAATCCCCCCATGCGCATTAGTGTTATCGTTCTGTGTAGCAACAGGAACATGGGAAAGATCTCCCTCGTACCGGCTCTGCCATAAGAGAAGTGTTTATCCTTTTCTCTTTCACTGTGACAGCAGGGAGATCAATGTGCTGGAGTCATATATTTGTAGATACATACACATGCATGTGTGTTTGAGCTTAAGGGTGCACACCCTAATGTGCAAACTACAAGTGCAAAGTACACTTGAAATTGCAATGAAAGTGCACTTGGTAGTGCAGTCGCTGTATATCCGAGGGGGACATGCAAGGAAAATAAAAAACAGCATTTTAGCTTGCACGTGATTGGATGATAAAATCAGCAGAGCTTCCACTCATTTCAGATCTACCCCTCAGATTTACAGCGACTGCACTTCCAAGTGCACTTTCGGTGCAATTTCAAGTGCACTTTGCACTTGTAGTTTGCACTTGCAGTGCAAAGTGGATTTGCCTTTCGTAAATAACCCCCAGTGTGTATGTTTATCAAAGCAGCCATGTGAATCCACTGCAATACAAAAAACTGGGGTGGCTTTTAGAGAAGGGGGGGTCTTTTTTGCACCAATCTTTTGCACATTCATGAATTTTGCTGAAGATGGCAGAAGGACTAACATGAATGATATAACATGCACCACTTTGTCCATACCGTGTGTTGCACTGAGCCTTTGTGCATAGAACATTTTAGGATGGACCTTTGGCTCTTGTGAAAATTCTGTTCTTCAAATCAAAACAGTGTTACAAAATGCCGTGTAACATCCCTCTAATACACCTGTTTTTTGTCCTTTCATACTCTTCAAAAGTAGTAAAGCCACAGAGCAGGTTCAAAAACCTGCTCATCATATTGAGTTATGTTTACATCACCTTTCCTTGTATTGTTCGTACAATTGTATTGTAAAATAGAATTGATGTAAAGGGGCATCAATACACAGACAGAGCTAGGCTATTATATCTGGAGGTCTTGAAGGCCACATTCCAGTAAGAGGTGGATCAAACCAAGGCATTTTGTGGTGAAAATAAGGCGTTCTATCTACTGAGAGCAAATGCAAGTGAGATACATAAATATGTATTTCTCATTTGGTGAATGATGACATTGTAGTCTTTTAAAGTGGTTGTAAACCCTAGTATGCATAGCACCTGAGTGATTAAAGTCCTGGACAGCCGCACTCAAATTGATATGTCGCCTTTATTAAATAAAAGTCATAAAAGATACATGCCGCAGCAGAAAAATGCAGGAAAACTATGATTAAGCACTGACTACAGTGTGAAACGCGTCAGATTTCCTGCCTTTTTCTGCAGCGGCATGTATCTTTTATGACTTTTATTTAATAAAGGCAACAGATCAATTTGAGTGCGGACTTTCTCTAATCACTTCATTGTACAAAGCATTGCCAGCACCTGTTGCTTCCAGCATGGAGGAGATGTTTGCTTTCGATCGGCTCTCCTAGAGCAGTGATAATTTTCTCTTTCTACTACTTCTGGATTATGCAAAGCACCTGAGATCGAAGCCCCTGCAGCCGTCCTTGTACACTGCTCCGGCGGCCGACATCACTCCCGGAGTTACTTCCGGGTATCGCGGGCTCCGGCGCTGTGATTGGCCAGAGCCGCAATGATGTTACTCCGGCGCATGCGCGTGTGAGCCGCCGGTAACAGCACACTCACTGAAGCAGCAAGATGTATGTGCCGTTGCTTCAGTGTGCATATGCCGGCACATGCAAATACAAGGGATATCTCCTAAACCATTTATATCCAGGGTAGCTACAGGTACGCCTTATTATAGGCTTACCTGTAGCAAAAAGTGTGTTGTAAGGGTTTACAACCACTTTAAAGTGATTGTAAAGTTGTTGTTTTTTGCCCCCCCCCCCCCCCAGAACACTCCAGTCAGCGCTTTCAGCCATTGGCCTGAGATCGCTGCTCGGGAGCCACCCGGCAGACCTTTTTCAGTCATGACTAACGGCCGGCTTCTGTCCGACCGGATGCAGTACACACGCCCTGACATTCAGCCCCTGTGTACTAGGCTTTAAAGCCATCTTCTGAGGACATAAAAGATTTAGGAATCTAAATGTACATCCTAAAGGCATTAGAACAGAGATAAGATACACCAGGCTTCTTTTATCAGCTGCTCCTCTTCCCTAATTGAATTAAACAGATAGGGAAGCTAAACAGACTTGACTGCCAGAGTGTGATTAGTCAATGATGTTCTATTCATTTCAGGATTCCTCGTGTGTGTATGTGTTGTAGTTCACCATTTGCTTCCTCCATAGGCGTGCGCAGCCTGTTGCATTAGGGTGTGCACCCCAAATCTTAAACACACACACACTATATATATATGGCAGTAGAGCAGTAGATGGTGTCAGTAGGGCAGGGATTGGTGTCAGTAATTTATTTTTATTTTTTTATTATTATAACTTTTTTACAATTGTATTATTTTTTCCAATAATTTATTATTATTATTATTATTATTATTATTATTATATATATATTTTTTTACAATTTATTAGGAGCCTCACTTTTGAGACAGAGAAAGGGACTGAGGACAGAGATTTCCCAGTCCCTTTCTCTGCAGCCAAGCAGTAAGGGGAGTCTGTGCAGCACAGCGTGATTAGGGTGTGCCCAGGCACACCTGGCACACCTGGCACACTCTGTGCACACGCCTATGGCTTCCTTATTTAGAAAAAGTACAAAACATTGGCTATTTTTTGTGGCTTAACCAACATAGAATGAAAAAAGATTCTTGTTGCTATTTCCCGTGAGCAACGGCCTTATTTTTCGCTCCCTAGGTTTTATCAGTTCAAGCTTTAAAACTGGACAGACCCATGAGCCACGGAATCCTCCTAAATCAAATCGAATGTTATCACGAGTGCCTGACTTTGCTTTTGCTGCCAGCGAGCCAAAAATTGACTGAACAGTTCTATCCTTATTATGGCAATGAGAGTCGTACAGTATTATGAGCCTTCATTTTATAGCAAAGGTGAAAAAAAGAGTGCAGGCGTTGTTGTATCGCTACCAATCAGATTTCTATTTTCATCATCAACCAATTCACTAGAAAAACTGAAAGTTGGAACCTGATTGCTTTCAGCAATGCCTTCGGTTTACCTTTCTTCCTTTTAGAAATACTTTAGTGAAGGTGATTTCTGTATTGCATCTTAGGCTGGGTCCGGAAAGTCGCACGGCTTGAGGGACTACTTTGCCACGTGACTTCATTGCGGTTTGCTTGCGACTTCATTAACAGAAGTCGATGCAAGTCGTCCCAAAGCAGTGCAGGAACCATTTTCTAAGTTTGTGCGACTTGATTCGCACCGATTAGAACGGTTCCATTGGAGTTAATGGGGTGCGACTTATCATGTGACTTTGAACTCTCAAGCCACATGACAAGTCGCAACAGTGTGAACCGAGCCTAAAAGGGATTGTAAAGTATAATATTTTATTTTTTTTTTACTACCTGCTCTGTGTAATGGTTTTGCACAGAGCAGCCCCGATCCTCCTCTTCTTGGGTCCCCCCCCCAGTGCTCCTAGCCCCTCCTTCCTCACCAAGTGCCCCCATAATAAGCTATTTGCTAATGGATCACTCGTGCGTATGTGCTTGCTCCTGAGCCGGCTCTGTGTGTCCATAAGACACACAGAGGGTGGCTCAGCCCCTCCCCCCCCCCCGCTCCCTCCTCACTGGCTGTGATTGACAGTAGCCAGAGTCAATGGCTGCTCCTGCTGTGTTTAAGCTAATAAAGAGTGAAAGAGAGCCGAGAGAGCCTCTCGCTAGGTCGAGCTTACGCTCAGGTAAGTATTTAGGGGGTCTGGGGGGGAGCTGCATGCAGAGGGATTTTTTAACTTAACGCAGAGGACCACTTTAATTTGAGATCCTTCTTTAGGTATAATAGAATTAAAGAGGAAGTAAAGCCTCTTAAAAAAAAAAAAATACATCCTGCAAGGAAAAGGCATAATGAGCTAGTATGCATAGCATACTAGCTCATTATGTATTACTTACCTGAGACCGAAGGCCCGGTATCGGCCCTCCGTTCGCCTCCTCCGACGCCGCCATCTATCCCGGAGTGACTTCCGGGTATCGTGGCTCCGGCGCTGTGACTGGCCAGGGCGTCACTCCCGCGCATGTGCGCTGGTGCCGCCACTAACGGCATGATCGCTGTTAGGAACGGCACACTCAGTGCGCCTGCGCCCGATGTCTATGGTGCCGCCATTCCTGCAAATATCTCCTAAACCTTTTATAGACTTACCTGTAGGTTAAAGTGGTTGTAATGGGTTTACAAACCACTTTAAAATTAAACTAATTGCTGGTAGGTTGATTGGCTTCTGGTATTTCACTGTCTATCCATTGGTGGTTTACTCTAATGCGGAACTCTAGGTAGATATAAACTTACAATTCAATTCAGCCCCTTTTTTTCACTATAAAATCTATTGTATTTATTTTTTCACATAAAATAGTCTGCCTTGATAATAGCTTCTTTTAATCCACTGTACAGCAGCACTCAAACTAACCAACCAAATGTTAGCACTAGAATGATTTGGATCTCTAATTTATATTATTATACTTTGCAGAGGGCTGTCAGTCATGCACAGTAAACACGCAGACAGAAGGGGAGAGGATAGGGAGCCTGTCATTAATGTGATTTTGCTCCTTCATTGCCAAGTCACAGACTGCAAGGGGCCCTGGCCAGGTTGTATTAGGCAAGAGGTCCGATACCTTAGCTGTGCTGTCTGGCCGGGTTGCCTGAATTAGAAGAATGTCTAAATTAGAATGAAATGTCTTTTGGTGGGTAAAACAATTCACATGTACATAATTAAAATGTGTGCTTGGAGTCCAGCTTTAGTGTTAGGCAATGTTAGCAGAAATCAGAATTCTTGTACTGATCCATCGGCAGTAAACAAAATTGGTTGCAATCGCACTGAGCATGGTGATTCTTATGCTGCTTGAATGCATTTGATTTTGGCAGTAGATGATAAAACAGAGAATGCTGCTAGAAAAGTTATATGATAAAATCTAAAGCGATATTAAAGGGGTTGTAAAGTCAGAAGGTTGTTGCATTCTGTGCATTAAGATAAAAAGCCTTCTGTGTGCAGCAGCCCCCCTAATACTTACCTGAGCCCCATCTCTCTCCAGCGACGTCCACGAGTGCCTCGGCCATCCGGGACTCTCCCTCCTGACTGGCCGAGACACAGCAGTGGCGCCATTGGCTCCCGCTACTGTCAATCAAACTCAGTTAGCCAATCAGGAGAGAGAGGGGGCGGGGCCGAACTGCAGCTCGGGTGCCCCCATAGCAAGCTGCTTTCTGTGGGGGGCACTCAACAGGAGGGAGGGGCCAGGAGCGCCGGCGATGGACCCGAGAAGAGAAGGATCTGGGCTGCCCTGTGAAAAACCATTTCACAGGGCAGGTAAGTATAACATGTTTGTTATTTTAATAATTAAAAAAAAAGAAGACTTTACAATCACTTTAAATATAAACATCAAATATATATTATACTGCAGCTTGCAAATCCTTAAATCTGGTGACTGCATTCCTTGTGTTTTTAGTTGTTTATTAATTTAATTTCCCCTGTTGATCTGGTCAGTAAGCCTCTTTTTTTTTCAACTTGCATCACCTGACCAAGCTGTCCAGCAAAAGTAGCAGTTAGAGGTTTAAAACAAACCATTTAATACTGACAGGGGTGCTTACAGTGTTCAGTTTTTATTCATTTATGTAAAACCTTTATCTCAAAAGGAAAACAAAGTTGCTGTGATTGTTTAAAAAGTGTTAGCTGGAGTTCGACTTTAATTTGTTAGTCAAGTAAGTCCATTTAACTCTGCTAGTCTAACACTACCCCCCCCCCCCCTATTAGCAATGCTGCTGTCCCGGTGTCTACTTTGTTCTTCCAGTAGAGTGGAGACACCTGAATACAGTACATTTGTTACCTGACAGATCTCCAGGTGAAAATAAAGGACAAGAAACCTAAAATAGAAAAATGCAGCCACCATATTTAAAGTGTAAGTTCACCTTTGCAGAAAATCTGTAAGCTGACCTACACTGGACCCCCTCCCCCCCGGGTCCTGCTGTACCAGACCGCCGTGATACCCGGCTGGCAGACACAGAAAAGCCGCTTCACCAGTCCGGGGATTTGAAATCCCGGCGGCTTTCTCTCCCCTCCTTGCAGTGCTGACAGTACAGGCTAGACGGCTTCTGATTGGTCAGTCCCATACATGTGACAGTGCTGGCCAATTAGAATGCCTGCAGTCCGTACTGCCTAAACGATACGGGCACGAAGTTAAGCTGCGGGGGTTTCAGATCCCCAGACGGGTGAAGAGGCTTTTCTGTGTCTGGCAGCCGGGGGATTGTGGCAGTCTGGTACAGCGGGACCTGGGGGGTGGGGGGGTTGGGGGGCAGTGTAGGTCAGCTTACAGATTTTCTGTAAAGGTGAACTTACACTTTAAGGACTGGTAAACGGGAAAACATTATAGTTTTGTTTTTGGGTTTTACACCTCTTTAGGTATGGGTGGGTGTGTATATTTGACTCTTAGGGGGTTATTTACGAAAGGCAAATCCACTTTGCACTAGAAGTGTAAACTACAAGTGCAAAGTGCACTTGAAATTGCAATGAAAGTGCACTTGGTAGTGCAGTCGCTGTAGATCTGAGGGGGACATGCAAGGAAAATAAAAAACAGCATTTTAGCTTGCACATGATTGGATCATAAAATCAGCAGAGCTTCCCCTCATTTCAGATCTACCCCTCAGATTTAGAGCGACTGCACTTCCAAGTGCACTTTTAGTGCAATTTTAAATGCACTTTGCACTTGTAGTTTGCACTTGTAGTGCAAAGTGGATTTGCCTTTTGTAAATAACCCCCTTAGCTGTTAATAATCCTAGCTTATTAGCATTGAATGTGTCACATGTGAAGCTAGTCTACAGGGGAAGATTTACTAAAAGTGGAGAGTGCAAAATCTGGTGCATCTCTGCATAGAAACCAACCAGGTTCCAGGTTTTATTGTCAAAGCCTAATGGAACAAGCTGAAGTTAGAAGCTGATTGGCTCCCATGCACAGCTGTCTTAGATTTTGCACTCTCCAGTTTTAGTAAACCAAACCAACAGTGCTGTAGTGCTGATTGAGAGAAAGTGTAGAAAACCTTTTTTTTCGTTTTAAAATCCTGTTGCCATTGCTGAGTAACCAACAGTGGAAAAACCAACCAGTTGGCCAACTTTATTGAAAAAAAAAAATCTGCACAGAAATGGCAGCTCTGGATGTTTCATATTCAAAAAGGGCGCTCCCATAGTGAAGCCAGTGGGCGTTATTTACGAAAGGCAAATCCACTTTGCACTACAAGTGCAAAGTGCACTTGAAATTACACTGAAATTGCACTTGGAAGTGCAGTCGCTATAAATCTGAGGGGTAGATCTGAAATGAGGGGAAGCTCTGCTGATTTTATCATCCAATCATGTGCAAGCTAAAAAGCTGTTTTTTATTTTCCTTGCATGTCCCCCTCAGATCGACAGCGACTGCACTTCCAGGTGCACCTTCAGTGCACTTTCAAGTACACTTTGCACTTGTAGTTTGCACTTGTAGTGCAAAGTGGATTTGCCTTTCGGAAATAACCCCCAGTGTTTGTTACACAAATTCAGCAATCCCATGCCCAATGGGAATTTGTAACTGTGGGGGTTATTTACTACAGGCATACCCCACTTTTAAGTACACAATAGGGTTTATTTACTAAAGCTGGAAAGTGCAAAATCAGGCTCACTTCTGCATAGAAACCAATGGGCTTCTAACCCCAGCTTGTTCAATTAAGCTTTGGTAATAAAACCTGGAAGCTCATTGGTTTCTATGCAGAAGTGAGCCTGATTTTGCACTTTCCAGCTTTAGTAAATAAACCCCATTGTGTACTTAAAAGTGGGGTATGCCTGTAAAGGAAAATCCACTTTGCACTACAAGTGCACATGAAAGTAAAGTCACTGTAGATCTGAGGGGGACATGCAAGGCCAAAAAAAAACAGCATTTTAGCTTGCACATGATTGGATGATAAAATCAGCAGAGCTTCCCCTCATTTCAGATCTACACCTCAGATTTAGAGCGATTGTACTTTCAAGTGCACTTGCAGTGCAAAGTGGATTTGCCTTTAGTAAATAACCCCCAATGTGTTTTTCTGCATGTTCCAGCACTCTTTTCCCAACGACTGATTTCATCTGAATTGTTATGAAACAAATTGCTCTACCTTCATAGACCTCTAAGGTCACCATGCTCATATAATATTGTATTATGGCCCAGTTTGATGTCTTTGTTTTGATTGTTGAAAGGGATGCGCAAATATAACAAAATGTTAAAAGTTCTTATGCTTCATGTGGGTATTTTACAGATTGCTGCAAAATAAACTGCACACAAACCTGCCAAAGGAAGTGCTGTCATGTGTAATGTACCCATGTGTTTGTGGATTTCCATGGATTACTGTGAGAATTCAGAGCCAAAAACGAACCCGTCCTGTACAAGTGCAAAGTAAAACAAATGCGTGCTGATGCAGGCAAAGCTACTGTTGCAAAAGTAAAGATTTGGTTCCCGGGATTTAACTTCTAGGAGTAAAAGGTGTTTGTGCATTTCAGAGTACTCACTGAGGCATAAAGTCTCCCTCTTTTGTTCATAGCCAGGTATCTCCCAGAGAACAGTCCTTTGATGGCGACAATTCCCACATCCACCGCAGTTATTTCTAAAATACCTTGAAAATAAGCAAAAATATATGATTTAATCCTTTTTTTTTTTTGCCCAAGCATGACCTCCTGCCAGTTCCCATGCATGCCATTGTTTTCATTCGTCTCTATTGGCTTGAAACATGTGGCACTATCTGTCTATAGACACACAACAAAAAATATTCGTCACACGCCCAGATTTTCTTAGCACATAGCCCCATGTTTCGAAATCAGACATTTCAATTTATTCAAAGCTTTCACATATGTGCGAATGTTCCTTTCACATCTGTTCTGGAGGGACCCTTATTCCGTGTAACCGTCAGAGATATATTTAAAAGCTTTTCTTAAGATGAGCTTTCCTTTTAGGAAATAGTGGTTTCCCTTACTCCTCCCTGAGCCTTTGAGGTTCTCCTAATCTCTGTTTGCCATCAAAAGCAAGGATATAGACATTTTAAAAGTATTTGGGGGGGATTAGAAAGACAAATGCAATATTTTGCAGGGTATTAGTGGCACGCTTAGACCGACTGGTGAGTCAGTTTTAATCTCAAAGATCCCAAATGTTAGGATAATGCATTACAACAAATAGGTGGCACAGTTCATTTGTTTTATTGAGTATAAGAAGCTTTAGCCAATTTTGAACTTATTCAGTTCCAGAGGGTTTTGTACATTGTTGTAGGACCTCCTAGTGGGGGGGGGGGGGGGGGTCACCTTGTTATTTGTTACAGGGACCATCGTGTTGATACAGCTATTTAAAAAGCATGTCCAAATGTGGAGAATCGATTGGTGTGGGCTATCAAGCCTGCCTGTGCTGAGCTTGATCTAGTTTCAAGTAGCATCTAGATATTTCCTTACATCCCTTTTATTGGCTCAGCTGCACAGCATTTTGTAATATTACGAGAACAGCAATAACAAGATATTCTACGCTGTCTTTCAAGTTATTGATTTCTTTTTTTTTTTTGATATGCTGAAAATAAACTAAAAAAAGAATGTGGACATATTTTGTAAAATAATGTGGACATATTTTGTAAAATAATGTGGACATATTTTGTAAAGCGCTGCACAAACTATATAAATCCTGTAAAATTATTATTATTATTATTATTAGTATACAGGATTTATATGGCACCAACAGTTCACGCAGAGCTTTACAATATAAAAAGGAGACACAAACTATATAAATCCTGTAAAATTATTATTATTATTATTATACAGGATTCATATAGCACCAGCAGTTCACGCAGCGCTTTACAATATAAAAAGGAGGCAATTCAGTTATAATACAATAAAATACAAGAGGATTAAGAGGGCCCTTGCTCAGAAGAGCTTACAATCTAATAGGGTGGGGCAGGTGGTACAAAAGGTAAAAAAAATAACAAAGTGGGACAAAATGGATTACACAATCTCTTGGAATGTAAATCATGTTAATGTTATGATTTTAATACATTTCATATCAGTAGCAACACTTAAAATGATTTTAAAATGCAGATGCCTATAATTAGGATATTGCAAATTTTGACAGCTGGGGTGACTGAGAATAGACGACATCGGAATATTCAAAGAGAAAAAATGAACAAAGTGTTTCACATGTTCACGAAGCAGTAGAATATCTAAGGCTGGCCATACATTATACAATTTTCTTATACAGTTTTTCTTTAGATATACAAAAAAAAACATTTTATATAAACCTAAACATTTTCAATTTGTATGCAATTAGGCAGGCCCTTGCACTACATAGGTGAAGGTAAATATAAAGAAAATTGAATAAGAAAATTGTATATTGTATGGCCAGCCTTAATTAATGGGTGCACTTTTGATAAGCTATGAAGGGACTGATTCATTTTTAGGAATCACAAGCTGGCAATACATTATGCAATTTTCTTTTAGATTTACCTTCAACTATGCAGTGCAAGGGCCTGCCTGATTGCAAACACATTGAAAGTCTTTACGTTTGACCTCATATTATATGGTTTTGGTAAATCTAAAGACAAATCGTTGAAGAAGATTGTATAATGTATGGCCAGCCCTAACTGACTCCTACAGAGCAATTCTGCATACTACACCTCTTGGCAGTTGCCTGTGAAAGTAAGGGGGGGTCATCAAACAAGCAAACCTGAAAAAAAAAAATCCCTTAACCAGGTTTGTAGGCTGTATGCCCACCATGTGTTAAGTTGGTCACACCTGCGAATGCTCCTTTACCTTTATAGTGCTACAGGAATAAAGTGATAGGAACATCACTAAAGTTGCTGAACATTTTGGCAAGAAACGAATGAAAAAAGCTAGGCAAAAGCCCATAATCCAACAAAAGTATAGCACATTGGACTAAGCTATTGTTCGTGATGACTGGCTTAAAAAAAAAATAAAAGCCGCTTGAATAAATGACATGTTCGGAGAACCAGCTGAGGGTTGAAGGTAAATCCTTACCCTCCAGGTTAATTCATAGAAAGGCACAGCGAAAGGGAGATAATGCTTTACCACCTCAAAGTCTCATCCTATTCACTCCAACATCTTAAAGAAGAAATGAGAGACAACATGAAAAGAAGATGCTAAATATCCTTTTATTAATAAAGGAAAGAAAAAAAAATGTTTTCTTTCTTTGAAAGGGATGTCTAAGACCATCTGTAGAAGTCTGTTCAGATAAAGATAATCCAAAAGTACAAAAAAAAATAAAAAATAAAACATGCAACCACAACTAAAGTGTAGTGAATAAAAAAAAAAAAAATATTCCTGATTCTGAAGATACAAAGTGATAAAAAAGTAAATACATTAAAGCGCTACGTAAACTGTTGGCGCTATATAAATCCTGTATAATAATAATAATAATAATAATAATACACAATAAAATGACGACATCTCCTGACTTGTCATGGGCTGCAACACACTGCTTACCTAACATATTTATGCTCATCAGTGAGCCCTTGAATTAATAAAAAACCAAAACTAGAAATGCATTAAAACACAATCAATACAGTATAAAAATCTTTAGAGAAGTGTGGATAATATTATTATTATAACACTCTTGCATATGAAAAACATTAATACCACAAACGTAAAAATGCACTTACTAAAGATGCTGTTTTTCTCCAACGTTCCATTTATTTTCCCATTTGGATGGATCTGAAGGTGATACTTAGTAGCACAATAAAGTTTTCGGTGTCGGGGTGCACCGCCGAGATGTTCGTAGACCCCACCGCGGCCCCCGGCATCTCTTCTTAGCCTGGGATCACACAGTTTTCCTCTGGCACAAGGCACTCCGGCGGTACTAGACAAAGCCTTCGCCCAGGATACCTGTCGACCAAGATCACCAATACTGAGCAGCAAAATCCAAATTATAACCATTGTGGCATGGCCGAAATACTGTTGGCTGGAAGGCTGGAAGCAAATGTCACAAGGGGTCCCATTAAAGAAGTCTTGTTAGCAGCTCTCTTAAGTGGCAAGTCACACCGTCCCGATGCATGGACGCTCGTAGCGTTATCTGACCTTCTATCTGTCTCCTCTTGATCCTCTAAATAAATAGGTGTCAACGGTGGTCACAGGTTCATGGAATTATTTGCAGCACTCAGAGTGTAAGCATCGCCCAATGTGCAAGAATGAGATCCCTTCTGAATTTTATGAGTTTTCGAGAAATAGTGGTGCTCAACAGCACTGAAATAAAAAGCCCCCCCCCCTCCCCTTGCAACAATAGACAGATCCCCGACCAATTGATACAAAGGAGGCAGGCAAGGTATCATTCTTGTGTGAACTAAGTGCAGGCTGGATAAAATTACACAGCACTGCTTACAGTGGCTCAGTGCAAAGAAAAAAAAAAAGAAAAAGAAAGAAAAGCCACATCACAAAGAATCAGCAGCCCATCAGAGGATAGGGTCTGTGCCCAGCTCTGCCTTTTCAAAGATCCAAAAAGAACAATTATGCGTATGAAAATTATACATTAGGGATTTTAGGAGAATGGTCCCTGGGGTCTGTTCCTTCTCCTATCAATCCCCAGATCACAATATGTGACAGCTAAGGATGACTGATGCTGGAAAGAAACAAACTTGGGGAAGTCACTCCTTAAAAATGCACATTTGAAAGGCGCATATAAAAAGGAGGCAGACGTGGGTTGCTGGAGAAGCTGTCTTTTTTTTCCTTTTTAAACACAAATTGAAAGGCAATTTATTTAAAATTCTAAAGAAACTTTTCCTTTAGGTCAATTTGTTAGTATCACTGAGACATAACAAGCTTTCACTGGATAGAAACAAAGGCGGTGTATATTTGTTACCTTACAAAAGGAACTGGATGAGGGATGTAGATTCCCTATCACCAAAAATGTTTTATACTATAACAAAAAAAAAAAAAAAATCACGTTTGACCTTCATTTGTAGGACTTTTTATCAAGCAAAATTCTGAACTAACAAAAGCTATGCAGAGCTGAAATATTCTTATAATGGCCACAATAGACATAAATGTTAAAATTAAGTAGCTAACAAGAATGTAATGTTAAATATAGGAAATTAAACATCCACTTTAAATAACAACATCCCTACATCGATAAACCATAGTGCAAAAACTGGACAGGGCCCCACAGGTCCATTGTGATCAGGGGCGGACTGACCATTGAGCGACTCGGGCACTGCCCGAGGGCCCTGGGCCACTAGGGGGCCCCATCAGGGTTGCCAGCCTCAGTAAAACCAGTGACAGTATGTATAAATCTGTGTTTTTTTTACATCTGTCTGTGTATACTGTGTGTACATGTATGTGTATTGTGATTGTATACTGTCTGTGTATACTGTGTGTACATGTATGTGTATACTGTGTGATTGTATACTGTGTGTGTGTATACTGTGTGGCCCCATAATCTCTGATTGCCTGGGGGCCCCATAATCTCCTATTGCCTATGTGTTATCAGTCCGCCCCTGATTGTGATACTCGGGGGCTGTGTAAAAAAAACATTTTCATATGTTTGTTGTATTCTATGCCAACAGCAGGGGCGGACTGACAATTCATGGGGCCCCTGGGCAATAGGAGATTATGGGGCCCCCGGGCAATAGGAGATTATGGGGCCCCCAGGCAATAGATTATGGGGCCACACAGTATACACACACATACAGTATACACACACAGACACACAATATACACACACAGTATACACACACAGTATACACATACACACACTGAAAAGGTACTGGAGAGGCGGGGCAGCTATAATCTTGGGATTTAAAAAAAAAAAACACAGATTTTTACATACTGTCCCTGGTTTTATTGAGGCTGGCAACCCTGATGGGGCCCCTTAGGGCAGTGCCCGAGCGCCCGAATGGTCAGTTCGCCCCTGGCCAACAGCCTCTATGTGAGTGTTTTTTTTTTTAAATATCTGTTGTTGGTGTATTGTAATGTGACATAAATAAAATGAAGATTTTATAGTTTATTGGTTAGTTGGTGTGCACAATCCTTGATGCCACATATAAAGTCCATGTCCAGTGTTTGCATTAGGCCACATGCACACTAGACGTTTTTGACGTTTTTACAGCAGCTGTTTTTGGCTGTAGATGTTTTTTTTTTCTACAGTCATTAAACTCTCCATCATGTTATCCTATGTGTCCATGCACACATAGGCTGCTATCAGCAGTTTTGGGCAGTGGCGTTTTTGAGCAGTAAGGCTCCATTCTCACTGGAGCTCAAAAAAGCTTTTTCTGGGCGCCAGATTGCTGGCAGAAAACACTGGTTGAAAAACTCGCTTTCAACAGCGTTTTGTACTAGTGTTTATGAACGCTTATCAGCGATTGGCGTTTTTTTGTGGTCAGAAAAACGGCACTTTGAACGCGATTTTATGGCGTTCAGAAAACAGCCCAAAAACTCCACTGCTGATAAAAGCTAAAAAATCGTCCATGTGTGCATGGACACATAGGATAACATGGAGTGGAGTTTATGGGCTGTTAAAAAAACGCCCAAAAACTCAAAAAAACGGCTGTTTTTGAGCTCCAGTGTGCATGGAGCCTAAAAAAACCCCAAAACTAGTGGCTTCTGAGGGACGTTTTTCAGCTGATAAACATCGATAAACGCTCAAAAACGTCGGTCACCAGCCTTTTTTAATGTTTTTGATCCATTAATAAAAATAAAAAATAATACATTTTTCTTCAAAAAAAAAAAAAAACGCTAAAAATGCTAATAAATGCTAAAAAACGCTATTGCAAAAACGTTGAAAAAAGTTGAAAAACTCACTGCAAAGCCACTGACGTTTTTATAACATTATTTTAACATCCAGTATGCATGAGGCCTAATAGTCATATAATCATAAATCCTGAGTAGTCCTAGATTTTTATGTTTTGTTGCCTGTTGTGTCAGAAATTGCTGTGTCTATGGCTACCTTTAGATTGGAGAAAGCCACCCATCCCCCTTTAAATAGGAACTTCACCCTCTCACTTTTTTTTTTTTATCCCATTTTACCTGGTTTAATCTCTATTTTTATGCCCTGTACACACGACCGGTTTTGCTATCGGAGTAAACTCTGAAGGTTTCTCAGACGGATGGAATTCCGCTCAAGCGGTCTTGCCTACACACGGTCACACCAAAGTCTGACCGTCCAGAACGCGGTGACGTACAACACGTACAACGGACTCGAAAAAGGAAGTGCAATAGCCAGTAGCCAATAGCTTCCGTCTCGTACTTGCTTCAGCGCATGCGTCGTTTTTGGTCCATCGGAACAGCATACAGACGAGCGGCTTTTCCGTCGGAAATTTTTAGAACATGTTCCATTTCTAGGTCTGTCAGAATTTAAAAAAAAAAAAACTCAGATGAGGCATACACACGATCGGAATAGACGATGAAAAGCTTCCGTCTGACTTTTTCTGCCGGACATTCCGCTCGGGTGTACGCGGCTTTATACTTATATACAGGCATACCCCACTTTTAAGTACACAATGGGGTTTATTTACTAAAGCTGGAAAGTGCAAAATCAGGCTCACTTCTGCATAGAAACCAATGAGTTTCCAGGTTTTATTACCAAAGCTTAATTGAACAAGCTGGGGTTAGAAGCTCATTGGTTTCTATGCAGAAGTGAGACCGATTTTGCACTTTCCAGTTTTAGTAAATAAACCCTATTGTGTACTTAAAAGTGGGGTATGCCTGTACCCTGTGTGCCCAGAGCTCTCCTGCTGTAAACCACAACTCTGTTACCTCTGTGCCCCATCCTTTTTGTTTACATCATCAGGATTATCCCCGGAGGTTGTGGGCAGCTGAGGCACATCACTGTTGCCTGAAATTAAAAAGGTATTTACCCCAAACTTCTGGGATTGTGTTAAAGTGATTGTAAAGGTAAATTAAAAAATAAAAATAAATAACAAACATGTCATACTTACCTCCACTGTGCAGCTCATTTTGCACAGAGTGGCCCCGAACATCCTCTTCTGGGGTCCACCGGCGGCTCTCACAGCTCCTCCCCACATCTGATAACCCCCTCGGAGAAGCGCTTCCCCGAGGGCGGTTACCTTGCGAGCGCGTTCCCGAGTCCAGCATTCGGCGTCCATAGATGCCGAATGCAGGACTTGGCCCCGCCCCCCGGCGCTCGTGTCATTGAATTTGATTGACAGCAGCGGGAGCCAATGGTTGTGCTGCTATCAATCTATCCACTCAAGAGCCGAGAATCCCAGGCAGAGAGACAGAGCCGGGTCAAGTTCGAGGGTTCAGGTAAGTAAAACGGGGGGGGGGGCTGGGGGGCCGGTCACTGACTGGTGTTTTTTCACCTTATTGCATAGGATGTATTAAGGTGAAAGAAACACGAACCTTTACAACCCGTTTAAAGATGTGGGGAAGGAGTAAGATTATGCAAAGAGGGTGAGGATCTTCTTTAATTTGTTTTCTGGGGAAAACATTTTTTAGGTGTGTTAGAATGGCCATACACAGAGCAGGAAAGAAATTTGCTCGGTTCCACCATCAACACAGACAGTGTTGATGCGTGAATTCTTCCTGCTGAGCCAATGCCTGCTCGGCAAGAGAAAGGGGGTATGGGGGGGGGGGGCAGGGAAGCCATCCCCGCCATGAGAAGACAGTGATTATTGCTAGCCGCTATAGCAGCCACTAGCGATATTCGCAGGTAAAACCCGGCCTGCTGGTTTTACCCAAGTTGACCGATCGATCAACTTGGTAACATTCAGCCTGCCCATACACAGTTCGAATCTTGGCTGGTTTAGCCAGCTGAGATTTGAACCATGTATGGCCTGCCTAAGATTTTCACAGGTTATAGGAGTGAAAGGATACAAGAATGATAGGTTATCATTTGGATCGATGATACGATGCAATAGGAAGAGTGCGAAGATGTGTATCCTTGGGAGATAAAAGTGTACAGGTTTATGCACCCACCTGTAAAATAAATAATGATCGGTTGGGCAGAGTATCTCTTATCGCCGTCTTTGGCTCCAAGTAGCCCAGAGTGACCCTGACAGTCTTTTAAAAAATATTGAAACGTCAGTCCTGTGCAATAGAAGAACTAATATACTCACCTCCCCAGTGGCCTGTGTCTATAAAAGCTTGACTATTGCAGGGATCTAGCATTTCAATTTTTTAAACTATATGTCTAGCCAAACCTTTTCACTTAGTTTTGGATAGAGCAGGGGATGATTTGAACACCTATCATTTTTACTGCTATCCGGGACTTCATTAACTACTTCCATACCGGGCATTTTCACCCCCTTCCTGCCCAAGCCAATTTTCAGCTTTCAGCGCTGTCGCACTTTGAATAACAATTGCGCGGTCATACTACACTGTATCCAAATGAAATTTTTTTTCATTTTTTTCCCCATTAATAGAACTTTCTTTTGGTGGTATTTGATCACCCCTGCCTTTTTTATCTCTTGTGCTATAAACAAAACAAGAGTGACAAGTTTGAAAAAACACAATATTTTTTACTTTTTGCTATAATAAGTAACCAATTTTTTTTTTTTTTTTTAAACAGATTTTTTCCTCAGTTTGGGCCGATATGTATTCTTCTACATATTTTTGGTAAAAAATATCGCAATAAGCGTATATTTATTGGTTTGCGCAAAAGTTATAGCGTCTGTTTTTTACTAGTAATGGCGGCGATCTGCGATTTTTATCATGACTGCGATATTGCGGCGGACACATTGGACAATTTTGACACATTTTTGGGACCATTCACATTTATACAACGATTCGTGCTATAAAAATGCATTGATTACTGTATAAATGTGACTGGCAATGAAGGGGTTAACCAGGAGGGGGCGCTGTAGGGGTTAATGTGTTGCTAGGGAGTGATTCTAACTGTGGGGGGAGGGGACTCACAAGGGGAGGAGACCGATCGGTTTTCCTCTGTACAAGGAACACACCATCAGTCTCCTCCCATCTGACAGGACGTGGATCTGTGTGTTTACACACACAGATCCACGGTCCTGCTCGGTTACCGGGCAATCACGGGTGCCCGGCGGACATCGCGGCCGCCGGGCACGCGCACCGGGACCCGAGCGATGCGGCGCAGGCACGCCCCATGGGCTGCCTGGAAGGCTGCGCCGTCATGTGACGGCAGCCCAGAACAACAGCTGCACCATCCCGCCGTCATATGACGGCGGCCGGGCAGCAAGTGGTTAAATAAAGGTATCCTCACTTCCTGTCCTGCTGACCACATTGTGTGAGACAGGAAGAGAGGTGAGATCTACACCACCAGCACAGACAGAAATAAAAATGATTTTCTTCAGTAGATTAGGAAAAGGCTAGAACTCCTGTCAGATCTTTACAACCGCGATTCCCAAAACATTGGGACGCTGTGTACAATAAAAACAGAAAGCAATGATTTGCAAATCTCATAAACCCATATTTTGTTCACAATAGAAAAATAGAGAACATATCAGATGTTTAAACTGAGAAAATGTACCATTTTTGAAAACAATTAGAGCCCTTTCACACTAGGGTGTTGGGGGTGTCGGCGGTAAAGAGTTTTACCGCCGTTTTAGCGGCGCTTTTCAGCCGCTAGCGGGGCGCTTTTAACCCCTAGCAGGCGATAAAGGGTTAAATGCGCCCGCAAAGTGCAGCTGCAGCCAGCGCCGGCGCTTCATTGATTTCATTGGGCAGGGGAGCTTTAGGAGCAGTGTTTACACCGATCCTACAGCGCCTCAAAGATGCTGCTTGCAGGACTTTTTTTAGCGTCCTGCAAGCGCATTGCCCCAGTGTGAGATCACTCGGGCTTTCACACTGGAGTCAGAGGAGAGGCGCTGTACAGGCACTTTGCAGGCGCTATTTTTAGCGCTATAGCCCCTGTAAAGCGCCTCAGTGTGAAAGGGGTCTTGGGTAATTTTGAAATTATTAGCAGCAACACATCTCAAAAAAGTTGGAACAGGGCCATGTTTACCTCAGTATAGCATCCCCTCTCCTTTAAAAACACTCTGTAAATGTCTGGGAACTGAGGAGACCAGTTGCTGGGGTTTTGGGAGAGGAATGCTGCCCCATTTTTGCCTGATATAGGATTCTAACTGCTCAATGGTTCTGGGTCTTCTTTGTTGTATTTTTCTTTTCTGGATGCACCAATATTTTCAATTAGTGAAAGGTCTGGACTTCAGGCAGGCCATTTAAGCACCTGGACGCTTCTACTACGAAGCCATGCTGTTGTCATAGATGCAGTATGTGGTTTAGCATTGTCCTGCTGAAATATGCAAGGCCTTCCCTGAAAAAGACATTGTCTGGATGGAAGGATATGCTTCTCTAAAACCTGGGTATATCTTTCAGCATTGATGGTGCCTTTCCAGATCTGCAAACTGCCCATTCCATAGGCACCCCCATACCATCAGAAATGCAGGCTTTTGAACTGAGCATTGATAGCAAGCTGGAAGGTCCCTCTGCTCTTTAGTCCAGAGGAGGCAGTGCCCATGGATGGCAAAAAGAATGTCAAATTTCAATTCATCTGATCACAGAACAGTTTTCCACTTTGCGACAGACCATTTTAAATGAGCTTTGGCCCAGAGAAGATGGCAGCGTTTCTGGATCATGCTCGCTGCTCAGTTTTTTTGCATGATAGAGCTTTACCTTGCATTTTTGGATGGCACGGCAAACTGTGTTCACAGACAATGATTTTTGGAAGTATTTCTGAGCCAATGCAGTGATGTCCATCAAAGATTCATGCTTCTTTTTAAAGCAGTGTCGTCTGAGGGCCAGAAGATCATGAGGATCCAATATTGCATTTCCTCCTTGTCCCTTGTGCATGGAGATTTCTCCAAATTCTCTCAATCTTTTGGATTCAGCGCATATTTCACATCTGTATGTACCCAGACTACAATCATTCCTTTTTATGTGACGAGAGGGATCAGTACTTTTACATAACACAGCATTACATTGAAACATAATTAGTTTGATGGTTGTGACATGTCCGTGAATTCTGACAACATGGTGACGTTTAACTTTACTGCACACACTATAAAATGATCCTTGCCTTTTCTAGACATTAATGATCCTAATCGTAAGCCAATTTCAGAGATTTTACAAATATCATTTTTTTTTCGTAATGATCAGAAAGTTTAGAGGGTGTGCATTGTCTTATTGGGGATAATTTATTAAAACTGGAGCTTATATCTTTAGCTTGTTCAGTTAAGCTTTGAAAATGAAAATTAGAAGCCGATTGGCTGCCTTGCACATCTCCTTCAGATGCTGGCTGCTCGATATTAACAACTTCAGCCCCAGAAAATTTTACCCCCTTCCTGACCAGAGCATTTTTTGCTATTCGGCACTGCGTTGCTTTACAATTGCGCGGTCGTGCAATGTTGCACCCAAACAAACCTGACGTCCTTTTTTCCCCACAAATAGAGCTCTCTTTTGGTGGTATTTGATCACCTCTGCGGTTTTTATTTTTTTCGCTATAAACAAAAAAAGAGCGACAATTTTGAAAAAAAAAGCAATGTTTTTTACTTGCTATAATAAATATCCTCCAAAAATATATAAAAAAAACATTTTTTTTCCTTAGTTTATGCCGATATGTATTCTTTTACATATTTTTGGTTAAAAAAAATTGCAATAAGCGTATATTGATTGGTTTGCGCAAAAGTTATAGCGTCTACAAAATAGGGGATAGTTTTATGGCTTTTTTATTATAAATTTTTTTTCATTAGTAGTGGTGGTGATCTGTGATTGTTATCGTGACTGCGACATTATGGCGGACAGATCGGACACTTTTGACACTATTTTGGGATAATAAAACAGATAATACCGCGCTGTGAATGAATAGACTGAAAATAAATATATATAGAATAAATGAAAATCAAAAAAGCCGCTGCTAGAAGTGAGATACACACAAACGTAAATACTGCAATAAGTAGCAGAGCTAAGTACCCTCTAAAATGTAAACCATACACTAAAAATATTTGACAATGTGCAGTATGAAAAATGAAAAGGCTAGAAAAATGAATAAATGTCCATCTTCATAAATAGGCAGTGCTCAAATAATAAACAGGATAGTGCGTGTAGTTCAATTGATTAATTTCATCTTCCACCGCAACACCAGTGATAAACCACACAGAATCCTCGCTTACCAGACGGCAAGCTCTAAAAGCTTGTGACCTATACCTGGCCAGGGCCTTTATCCAATAGAGGACCAAAAGGATGGAATCCAGGCAAAACCCCTCAAGATGGTCAGCATACAGAGCAGAGACCGCCAAACTCCCAATCACAGATCATTGGTAAGGGCCGAATGTGATGGCATTCGGATGTTCCCAGAATGAGAAAGGATCACCATAGCATAATACTGATAAACATTGTTTATTGTAAATAAAGAATGTCACTTACAATATTCCAAACTGTTAAAAGCAAGTCAGCTGGCCAGCTAGGACAAACACCCGTCCCTCGAACGGTACACGTGAGACGTCAGCACATCAGCTCCTCCCAACGCACGTTTCGTCATAAGATGACGTAGTCTGGGGCCGGGTATAGGTCGCAAGCTTTTAGAGCTTGCCGTCTGGTAAGCGAGCATTCTGTGTGGTTTATCACTATTTTGGGATCATTGTCATTTATACAGCGATCAGTGCTATAAAAATGCACTGATTGCTGTGTAAATGACACTGGCAGGGAAGGGGTTAAACACTAGGGGGCGATCAAGGGGTTAAGTGTATCCTAGGGAGTGATTCTAACTGTGGGGGGGTGGGCTACCTATGACATGACAGCGATCATTGCTCCCGATGACAGGGAGCAGTAGATCTCTGTCTTGTCACTAGGCAGAACGGGGAAATGCCTTGTTTACATCTCCCCGTTCTACCTCTCCACACCGCAATAGCGGGCTGACGGCGAACGTCGAGTTCCCGGGATCTGCGGGCACGCTCTCGCGGCGTGCGGCGGGTGCGCGCGTGCCTGATAGGCGGAAAATTTAAAGGAACGTACCTGTACGCCCATTTGCCTGCCTGTGCTGTTCTGCCGACGTATATCTGTGTGCAAGCGGTTAATAAATTGTGTTTTCTTTGCTAGTCTCTACAGTGTCTGATTATTGCAATGACTGCTCAGACTGGGCACATCCCTTGTAAGTACTGAACAATGTATGGATGCATTACATTATAACTGACCTTTGTTTGATATTTAAATAATCATAATGAAGTCTTTAAAAGCAGTACCTGGTATTTAGTTAAAGGAAAGTGCAGTGATGGATCAGGCACGGTTGGATTTTTGTCTTGGAAGACTGGGAAACAGCATTTCATTATTTAGGTAATCCTTGCTGAGATTTGCATACATACATCATATAATTCAAAAGGCATGCCCTCCTGGGTTTTACGACAAAATGCTCCATTTAACCTTCGACAACATTTTGTCCCTACATTGTGGCCTTTCTTAAAGTGTGATTTTAATGAACCCTACTTCTAATCAGGTCATTGACCTTGAACATCTTGTGCCATTTTCAGCTTGTCATTAAGTGAAAGACGCTGTTGCTATAGAGCAATACAGGCCACTGGATTCTTGTACACTTTAGAATGATGGAAAATAAAGAAATTCACTTAACAAAAGAAGTAAAGAACAAAACTTCCAGGCAATACAGACAAAATAGTCACTCGTTAGAGAATGTTAAACTTGTTTTTTCAACAAAATCTCATCACTAGGTTTCGTTCATTTGTGGACAAGAAGTGCTAATAGAGGATTGAGTTGTTTGTGTCAGTGCCCTCTAATATCCACAAACCAAACAAGAAGCTATATGAGTTGCCCGGTAATCCCCGATTCGTTAAATTGGTTTATACAGTTACTGGTTTTAGATCATTTATTTAGAGCTCCTTCATGTAAAAAAAAAAAACTTGTGGGCAGGTTCTTTCCAATCAGAAATGACCTAAAGCCTCATACACATAATCGGATTGTTGGCCGACAAAACCGTGGAATTTTGTCCGAAGGGCGTTGGCCCAAACTTGTCTTGCATACACAATTGTCGGCCAACAATTACGAACGTAGTGACGTACTACATGGTTTTTCAGCTCTTTAGCGCCACCCTTTGGTTTCCTTCTGCTAATTTCGTGTTAGTAGAAGTTTGGTGAGTGTTGATTCGCACTTTTCATTTCACACTTTTCATTTCGCGCTTTTCAGTTAGTTTCTGAACGGCCGTTCGTCAACCAGACATGTTGCGGAATCGGAGGAGATAATGTGTTATTTATTATTGGCCCTGGAGTTATTGCTTTGACATTATTTTTTTGGTTGAATAATAATTTGATTTGGTATATTTTCTATATTTTTGGATGCATAGAATGCACTTTTTGGTTAAGTTCTATGGGCAGATAGCATGTCTAATTTTATTTGTTTTCTTTTTTTATTGCACAATAAACAAATTGTGGAGAATAATACTTGGCTATGTGTTTTACTTCAAATGACAGTTTGGGAGTAGGCAGTTACATTTAAAAAAATACAATGTAAAATTGACAAGGGACACCAACATAGTTGTAGCTTTGTTCTTAAAAACTACGGGATAATGGTGTTGTGGTAACTTGCCCATAAAAAAAAAAAAAAAATAATTAAAAATAATATTATTCTTGATATCACTGGAAAAAAAAGCATTTGAAAATGAGTTTGCAATAACTCCATCAGTATCACCAGCAAAGCAGCTTCATTATTATCCCATTAAAGAAGAAGAGAATTGTGCGCTGCATTTCCAGATTTCATAATTTGCCGCGTCACGAATGTTAATTCTCCATTACGAACGCTGGTTTACAAGACCGACCGCTTCTGGCTCATCCTTGCTTCCGAGCATGCGTGTTTGTACTTTGGACTTTTGTCCGATGGACTTGTGTACACACGATCGGAAAATCCGACAACAGTCATTTGTCTGCAGAAAACTTAAAAACCTGCCATCCAACATTTGTCCGTGGAAAATCCGACAACAATTGTCCGATGGAGCATACAAGCGGTCGGATTTTCTGCCAACAGCCTGTCATCGAACATTTCCCATCGGAAAATCTGATCGTGTGTATGAGGCTTTACAGTTTGGCAGCCAACATAAGGGAAATACTATTAGATATGTGCTTAGGGCTGTAGAACCTAGATCACAATACAAACATATATGGTACTGGGAAAACATTTTAGGTATGTATAAAGAAATGCTGTAAAGTAAGAATTCTTTCAAAAATACAGTGCCTTGAAAAAGTATTCATACCTCTTGAAATTTTCCACATTGTGTCATGTTACAGCCAAAAACGTAAATGTATTTTATTGGGATTTTATGTGATAGACCAACACAAAGTGGCACATAATTGTGAAGTGGAAGGAAAATGATAAATGGTATTCCAATTTTTTTACAAATAAATATCTGAAAATTGTGGCGTGCATTTGTATTCAGCCCGCTTTACTCTGATACCCCCAACTAAAATCTAGTGGAACCGATTGCCTTCAGAAGTCACCTAGTTAAATAAAATCCACCTGTGTGTAGATGAATCTAAGTATAAATACAGCTATTCTGTGAAGCCCTCAGAGGTTTGTTAGAGAACCTTAGTAAACAAACCGCATCATCAAGGCCAAGGAACACACCAGACAGGTCAGGGATAAAGTTGTGAAGAAGTCTAACCACTAGCCGACCACCTGCCGTCATTGCACTGCGGCAGGTCAGCTATAGCAGGTGAGCGCACATCGCCAGAGGTGCCCGCTGCACGGCAGGGGACCGGTTCGCGCGTGGCCGGCAGGCGCGATGTCCGCCGGCCACGCGCGTTCATGGCAGGAGACCCAGAATGGGGATGTGTGTGTTAACACACAAATCTCTGTTCTGACAGGAGAGGAAATACAGATTGTCTGTTCCTACTAGTTAGGAACAGCGATCTGGCTCCTCCTCCTCTAGTCAGTCACACCCCCCCCCACAGTTAGAAACACACACGAGGGAACACATTTAAGCCCTTGATCGCCCCCTAGTGTTAACCCCTTCCCTACCAGTGACATTTACACATTAATCAGTGCATTTTTATAGCACCGATTGCTGTATAAATGTCAATGGTCCCAAAAATGTGTCAAAAGTGTCCGATCTGTCTGTCGCAATGTCGCAGTCCCGCTATAAAAAACGAATAACAATAAAAATGCCATAAATCTATTCCCTATTTTGTAGATGCTATAACTTTTGTGCAAACCGATCAATATTGCGATTTTTTTTACCAAAAATATGTAGAAGAATATATATCAGCCTAAACTGAGGAAGAAATTCGTTTTTTTTTATATTTTTTGGGTGATATTTATTATAGCAAAAAGTAATAAAATATTGCTTTTTTCTCAAAATTGTCACTATTTTTTTGTTTACAGCGCAAAAAAGAAACACTGCAGAGGTGATCAAAGCTCTAGTTGTGGGAAAAAAAGGACATCAATTTCGTTCGGGTACAGCGTCGCACGACCGCGCAATTGTCAAAAAATGGCCTGGTCATTAAGAGAGCAAATCCTTCCGGGGTTAAAGTGGTTAAAGCAGGGTTAGATTATAAAAAATATCCCAAGCTTTGAACATCTCACGGAGCACTGTTCAATCCATCATCCAAAAATGTAAAGTGTATGACACAACTGCAAGCCTACCAAGACATGGCCGTCCACCTAAACTGACAGGTCAGGCAAGGAGAACAATAATCAGAGAAGCAGCCAAGAGACCCATGGTAACTCTGGAGGAGCTGCAGAGATCCACAGCTCAGGTGGGAGAATCTGTCCACAGGACAACTATTAGTCGTGCTCTCCACAAGTCTGGCCTTTATGGAAGAGTGGCAAGAAGAAAGCCATTGTTGAAAGAAAGCCATAAGTCCTGTTTGCGAGAAGCCATGTGGGGGACACAGCAAACATGTGGAAGAAGGTGCTCTGGTCAGATGAAACCAAAATTGAACTTTTTGCCCTAAAAGCAAAACGCTATGTGTGGCAGAAAACTAACACTGCACATCACCCTGAACACACCATCCCCACCTTGAAACATGGTGGTGGCATCATCATGTTGTGGGGATGCTTTTCTTCAGCAGGGACAGGGCAGCTGGTCAGAGTTACTGGGAAGATGGATGAAGCCAAATACAGGGAAATCTTAGAAGAAAACCTGTTGGAGTCTGCAAAAGACTTGAGACTGGGGCGGAGGTTCATCTTCCAGCAGGACAACGACCCTAAACATACAGCCAGCACTACAGTGGAATGGTTTATATCAAAGCATATTCATGTGTTAGAATGGCCCAGTCAAAGTCCAGACCTAAATCCAATTGAGAATCTGTGGCAAGGCTTTTGAAAATTGCTGTTCACAGGCGTTCTCCATCCAATCTGACAGAGCTTGAGCTATTTTGCAAAGAAGAATGGGCAAACATTTCACTCTCTTGATGTGCAAAGCTGATAAAGACATCCCCAAAAACACTGGCAGCTGTAATTGCGGTGAAAGGTAGTAATACAAAGTATTGACTCAGGGGGGCTGAATACAAATGCGCTCCACACTTTTCACATATTTATTTGTGAAAAATGATAAAAACCATTCATAATTTTCTTTCAACTTCACAATTATGTGCCACTTTGTGTTGGTCTATCACATAAAATTCCAATAAAATACATTTATGTTTTTGGTTGTAACATGAGAAAATGTGGTCAAATTCAAGGGGTTTGAATACTTTTTCAAGGCACTGTATTTATTTTATTGTTTATTTCTATCAATTTTCAAAATGCAAAGTGAGCGAACAGAAGAAAAATCTAAATTAAATCAATATTTGGTGTGACCACCCTTTGGCTTCAATCCAGCATCAATTCTTACGCTTGCACACTTTATACACTTGCGCAAAGTCAGGGATTTTGTAGGATTAGAGTCAGGCGTATGATAAACTAATTACCGGTATACCAATCAGGTGCTAATGATCATCAATTTCACATGTAGGTTGAAACACAGTCATTAACTGAAACAGAAACAGCTGTGTTGGAGGCTTAAAACTGGGTTAGGTATAGCCAAACTCTGCTACTAAGGTGAGGTTGTGAAAGACATTTACATGTCACAAGTCATACACTATGGCAAGACAGAAACAAGACATGAGGGGGTTGATTTACTAAAACTGGAGGTTGCAAAATCTGATACAGCTGTGCATGGTAGCGAATCAGCTTCTAACTTCAGCTTGTTCATTTAAGCTTTGACAAAAAAACCTGGAAGCTCATTGTTTTCTTTGCAGAGCTGCGCCAGATTTTGCACTCTCCAGTTTTAGTAAATCAACCCCATGTGAGTTATACTGCATCAGCAAGGCTTCTCCCAGGCAAAGTTCTCAAAGCATGAGAAAAGAACAAATGGCTGCACATCCAAAGGTTCCAGAACAAAATGCCTTTTATTGAAAACGACCAGGATACACCAGGGACACCAGGTATTAGTCACGTAGACACGTTTCACACATCTGACCTGTGCTTAATGATTAAGCACAGGTCAGATGTGTGAAACACGTCTACATGACTAATACCTGGTGTCCCTGGTGTATCCTGGTCGTTTTCAATAAAAGGCATTTTGTTTTGGAACCTTTGGATGTGCAGCCATTTCTTATTTTCTCAAGTTTTCATGGAGGCGGGCCGGGGCTAGTTGTTTCCAATTGAGGTATTACAAACACCTGGAGCAGCGGATCCCTTTTCTCAAAGATCTCAAAGCAGACAGGAGTTTAAAGATGTGCTGTTCAAGCTGATTTGGAGAAGCACAAAGAAATGGGCAACGTTGAGGACTGTAGATGCAGTGGTCGGCCAAAAACACCTAATGCAGCAGATGGAAGTCATCATGAGTAATTCCATTAAACATGGGAAGATGTCCAACAGTGCCATCAGCATATAACTGGTAGAAACCAGTGGGACCCAGGTACACCATCTACGATCTGGAGAAGTCTGGCCAGAAGTGTTCTTCATGGAAGAGTGCAGCCAAAAAGCCATACCTTCAATGTGAAAGCAAGGCTAAGTGACTCAGCTATGCACAAAAACTTAGGAACTGAGGTGCAGAAAAATGGCAGCAGGTGCTCTGGATTGATGAATCAAATTTTGAAATATTTGGCTGTAGAAGGAGGCAGTTTGCTTGCCAAAGAGAGGGAGAGCACTACAATAATGAGTGTCTGCAGGCAAAAGTGAAGCGTGGTAGAGGTTCCGTGCATGTTTGGGGCTGCATTTCTGCAAATAGAGTTGAAGATTTGGTCAGAATCAATGGTGTCCTCAGTGCTGAGAAATACAGGCAGATACTTATCCATCATGTCATACCATCAGGGAGGCGTGTGATTGGCCCCAAATTTACTCTGCAGCAGGACAACTGCCCCAAATATACAGCCAATGTCATTAGGAACTATCTTCAGTTTAAAGAAGAACAGGGAGTCCTGGAAGTGATGGTTTGGCACCCACAGAGCCCTGATCTCAACATGATAGAGTTTGTCTGGGATTACATGAAGAGACAGAAGGATTTGAGGCAGCCTACATTCACAGAAGATCCGTGGTTAGTTCTCCAAGATGTTTGGAACAATCTACCTGCCAAGTTCCTTCAAAAACTGTGTGCAAGTGTACCTAGAAGAATTGATGCTGTTATGAAGGCAAAGGGTGGTCACACCAAATATTGATTTGATTTGCATTTCTCTTCTGTTCATTTACTTTCTGTTTAGTTAATTGATTAAATGAATTATTAACACTTCTATTTCTGAAAGCGTTCTTATTTTACAGCATTTTTCACATCTGCCTAAAACTTTTGCACAGTGGTGAATGTGAGAGGCATTATACTACTACCAATTATTAGTATCTGTTACCTATGAAAGGTAATTTAGTTCCCTCATTTATGAGTTTTTAAAGCATCATGAGGTAACCAACAGAGTGCCAAAGAAACCAAATAGTCTGTGTCCAAATTGCAGGTGTATCGGTCAAAAACCTGCTAAATTATTTTATGTGCCCATAGGAACAGTATAAAAAAATAACAGGACATTGCCAAACATGGACAAACTGCATCTGCACAGAGGAACAGTGGCTGTCAGCCAAAGCATATTGATGGTAGTAGGCAAATTTAGAACTTTTTGCCTCCAGAACAATTACAGAATTCAGTCCTTCTGTGATCCAGTCTTGACAAAAACCTTAGTTATGACGAAAAAAGAGGTACAAGAAAAGTGCACAGTACTTTGCAATGCGTGTATCCAGGGGAAAATGAAATGGTTGACAATCTGCTGTTGTGCGCAAAATGGAAAAATAAAACCACAGATAGAAGGCCAAACTGAGTCCAGCTGCTGAAGCTCATTGGTGGGTATCCATAAACTAGCTGCTGAAGCTCATTGGTGGGTATCCATAAACTAGCTGCTGAAGCTCATTGGTGGGTATCCATAAACTAGCTGCTAAAGCTCATTGGTGGGTACCCATAAACTAGCTGCTGAAACTCATTGGTGGGTATCCATAAACTAGCTGCTGAAGCTCATTGGTGGGTACCCATAAACTAGCTGCTGAAGCTCATTGGTGGGTATCCATAAACTAGCTGCTGAAGCTCATTGGTGGGTACCCATAAACTAGCTGCTGAAGCTCATTGGTGGGTACCCATAAACTAGCTGCTGAAGCTCATTGGTGGGTATCCATAAACTAGCTGCTGAAGCTCATTGGTGGGTATCCATTAAGTAAAAGTGGCAATAAGAACAGAGAAAATTGCACAGATCTTGGAAAAAATGATAGCATTTATTGTATGAAACTTAATTGGCAACTCACATTTGGCCGACTTGTAACAGCGCACATCAGGCTGGCAGAGGGCAGTTTAGTGTAAATCCGCATATCATGGCAAGTGGCCACTGAACTGTACTCTGCCAGCCTGATGTGTTCTGTTACAAGTCGGTCAAAAGAGAGTTTGTGGTTGTTTTATACAATGAATACTGTCCTTTTTACTACACTTTATTGGTGTGTTTTTCTCTGTTCTTACTGACAAAAAGATTATATGATAAACTTTACAAAGCTGAAATCGGTAGAAAGGTTGCCATTTGGAAATTGTACCCAAGGCCAATGCTCAAGGAAAAATCTGGACCCCTGGGCAATGGAAATAAGTGATGTGGTTTGTTGAGTCATCTGTCACCCTATTTCCTATATCTGGACAGGTTTATATTTGGAGAAAGCAAAAGAATGCCTTTAGACAACAATGGCTACTGCCAAATGCTAAACATTGTGTGAGATCCGAACTGATATTGGCAGCCATCTCATGAGCAACATTAGGTCTTATGATTACTCTGCATAGTCATATGGTCAATGATTATACGCCGGTTTTATTGGAGCAAGTGCTCTTTTTACTTTTGGTGTAATTAAAATTCAGGAGTCATTCATCAATGCAGAAATAAAGTGAAATACATTCTGTGGCCCGAGCAGTCATCAGATCTAAACATTATTGTGTCTTTATTAGATGTTCTGAGCACACATCTCTTTACAGATCAGGACTTGTAGGACAGCATTCCAAGAAAGGCTAAGGATGTTGTGAAGGCAAAGGCTTTCCCTACGGTTTGTTAGGCCATTTAAAAAAAAAACCATATTGATAGGTAGTTGTTATTTTGTCCATCCCTGCATATCGGATAACACAGCATAGAATTATACAGTAGGTGAAAGTTGTTTTGAGACTACTAAAGCTTCATTTTCAGATTTGTAGGTGATAAGTCATAAATATAGGGATTTACGGGATGTATCAATGTGTTCTTACTTAGAAATGCAGTCATATACATATCTTAAAATAATAATAATGCATTTTAATATAGACATTAGCCTCTTTTATCTTCACTTATTCCAAGGTACCTATATACCACCAAAATGTGCTTGATGTGATACCCAGTAATAGGTCATTCATGACCGGTTCTCCTTAAAATATAACTGTACTTTCACTATTAAATATACATGTGTACTTGCTTTATCAGCCTCTAAAATAAATCTAACATTGATAACCTTTACTAAAGATATATCCTTTGTCCAGAAGCATGGCCTTGCTGTGTTTTTATATCTTATTGTGCTGTGATCAAGCTTCTCTTGCCACATAACCAAGACCTGCCTAAAAGATGCCAGGAGCAACTTACCAGAGTACAGCAAGGTGGACACACAGAGCAAGGGGTCTACAGACCATTATACTGGAAAGATGATGTATCTTTATGAAAGCTAACCTGGCACTCTGGCATTTTTCAGAGGTGGCAGTGGTGCGGGTGCAAAATAAACTCGGCCTTTAGTTATTCAGGATCAGTTTGGAGCCTGGAGGAATAGTCTGGAGGGAATGGTGGCTGAAGCTCTGGTGGTCTTTGGAAAATAAGAGTGAAGCCTAGTACACACCGCTAGTTTTTTTTTTCATTCTACCCAGCGGGTTTAATAAAAAAAAAAAACCTCACAGCTCAGGCCGGAGCCACTATACTAATAATCCAATTTTAGTACTGTGATCTCCTCTGTTGTGCTATTTTGTTCTGCCATTGGCTGAGAGCGCTGATCGGGAGTCAGTCAGCAGATCTTTTTTGGTCATGAGCCTTCGACAGAAGCCCGGATTCTATTGGATTGGCTCCCATACCCACGAGCCGAATGTTGGCCGGTTTCTATTAAACCGACTGATGCCGCACGACATTTGGCTTAAGGCTTAAGAGATGTCTTGCAAAGAGGGAAAAGGCTCACCTGGATCACCTGTTAGCCTGCTACTGGAAAAATGTTTCATGCTGAGGTTTTTTTCTTACCTTTTTTTAAGATAGTAGATATTTACCAAATTAATTTTGCGTCTAAGAAATGTGGTGAATCTTATACATATAAATATGTAATACAGAAACAGAAATCAAGGTGCAGGAGCATGCAGTTAATTCCTTATCGTTTACTGAAAATTTGGAAATAAACTACTGCATTTAGCTAAACAAAACCAGAATTATTTGGTCTGACAAGTCTTCTGGAATCAGGTACAATATTTATGATAACAGAATACTAATTCCACGTAAACACGATCGGACTTTCCGACGGGAAATGTTGGATGTGAGCTTGTTGGCCGAAAGTCGGACCGTGTGTACGCTCCATCGAACGTTTGTTGTCGGACTTTCCGCCCACAAATGTTGGCTAGCGGGTTCTCAAATTTTCCGCCAAGAACACTTTGTTGACGGACTTTCCGATTGTGTGTACACACATCCATCGCACAAAAGTCCACGCATGCTCAGAATCAAGTACAAGCCAGAAGTGCTCGGTCTTGTAAAACTAGCGTTCGCAATGGAGATATCACATCACTATTAAACTTCCTTTTTATTGGCTCACCGTAGTCTTGTAGGTCACTACGTTCGTAATTGTTGGCCAACATTTGTGTGACCATGTGTATGCAAGACAAGTTGGAGCCAACAACCTTCGAACAAACATCCATGGTTTTGTTGTCAGAAAGTCCGATCGTGTGTACGGGGCATTACAATACTGAGCAAAGTTTACTTGTATTTTATAGCTCTCTGCATTTCATATGCTCTAGTCATTTTGTTTCTGTAGGAGAGTCCTAAGGCTGAGCACACCAGTATTTTGCAGCCGTGACTGGAGCCACATCTCCAACCGGTATTGCTGGTGCAGATTGCCTCTGATGCCTTTTTGAAAGCACGGGTAGGATTGACCTATCCCCGAAGTGTGGATATCCTAAGGAAATGTGGTATACAGAAAGAGCACAATACTGAGCCTGATATTTACACTAGGCACCAAAGTAATGAGACATTGGGTGAGATTTACTAAAACTGGAGCACTCAGAATCTGGTGCAGCTGTGCATGGTAGCCAATCAGCTTCTAACTTTCACTTGTTCAAGTAAGCTTTGCCAATAAAACCTGGAAGCTGATTGGTTTCTATGCAGTGCTGCACCATATTTAGCACACTCCAGTTTTAGTAAATAATCCCCATTGGTTGTTGTTAGAACAACAAAAGATAGAGTACGTTATCTTGTTCTGTAATGCACAGGTTTACAAAGTGTGAAGTGTGTATCACTGTGAAAACTGTTGGTGTTATTTGTTAGGGCTGGTCATTTAAAAAGGGAAACTGCATGGAACCATAGAGCAAATCACTGGTCCACAGGATTAAAAACATGTTCTCAGTATAAGACTGTTTTGATACTAGAGATCTCTACCTTCTATAACGTCCTAAGCAAAGCATGGTAGTATAGAAACGTCCACTCCTGACTATGTTGTAAAGCTACAGGTTAGTCCTCTGAATTTTCATATGTAGATGTGAATACATATAAGGATTTTCACCTGGAACCCAAAGAATGGGGAAAAGAGACTTGGCAAACCTTTAGACTCGGTTCACACCAGATGCGGCACAAATTGGCATCGCACTAGTGTGAACCGGCCCTTAGGACTCTACCAGTGGCAAGTATACCTAAACTATATAGCTGCCATGGTATAGGTAGGTTGTAGATTTATGCCAGAAAGATTTTTTTTAAATATGGACCACAAGAAAATGCAAAACTCTTGACAATGGTACACGACTAACAGATTTGACTAAACACAGCTATAAGGAAATATTTTATAAATTTAATGTTAATATACCGTATATGGTAAAGGGGATCTGTGCTTAAAATCTAAGGTTTGACTCTCTAAGTGAGATTTATTGGCATAGTTTAATGTAAAAAATCGATCAGTGCAAAAATGTTCCCATATAATTCTTGAATAGAAGCAGTAGAGTAGCATGGTGTGGCAGTGACTATGCACCCTCCGCTCTTCAAGCCTGACCGAGGCCTGTCAGGAATTTGACATCACCAGAGGCAAATTTCACTCACTCCATTTTCTGATATCCGGATACTATTGATGACTTTCTAAGAGGGTAGGGATTTACAAACTTATGATAACTGTCTAGTGATCGCTTGAACATCCACTAATATGGTGTCTGCCTCACAGCTCTGTGGAATGAATAAAAACTAGACCAAGCTAAAACCAATTTTTTGGTTGACTTCAGTAATTAAAGTATAATTAAAAGGAAAGCTTTTTTAGTTCTGGATGGAGTGGAGAGGGATTAGAACCCCTGTCAATTTTAATTTGCTGCCTGTGCCCCCGTTAAGGGGATTCACCCTCTCTGTTTGTCCTGTTTACCAATATCATTGAAAGTGAAAATAAAAGAAAATCCCAAATTTTGGGTTGTCCCCAGAATTATATATACCGTATATACTTAAGTATAGGCCGACCCGAATATAAGCCGAGGCACTTAATTTTACCACAAAAAACTGGGAAAACTTATTGTCTTGAGTATAAGCCTAGGGTGGGAAATGCAGCCTGCCACTGCCCATCATGTACAGCCTATCAGTGCCCAAGACATGCAGCCTACCAGTGCCCATCATGTACAGCCTATCAGTGCCCACGACATGCAGCCTACCAGTGCCCATCATGTACAGCCCATCAGTGCCCATGACATGCAGCCTTCCAGTACCCATCATGTACAGCCTATCAGTGCCCATGAAATTCAGCCTGCTAATGCCCATCATGTACAGCCTATCAGTACCCATGAAATGCAGCCTGCCAGTGCCCATCATGTACAGCCTATCAGTGCCCATGAAATGCAGCCTGCCAGTGCCCATCAGGTACAGCCTACCAGTGCCTGGTAATGAGATGTCACGATGTCACGCTGTGTGTCAGAGCTGGATCTGAATCACGGTGTAGCCTCGGTAACGATGTCCCGCCTCCTCTGACACACGGCACAATGATACCTAGCATTGGATCAGTGTGCCGTCTATCACAAAAGGCGGTCTAGGAGGCGGGACATTGTTACAGCGGCTACACGGCGATTCAGGTCTCAGACACACAGCATGGGAGGGAAAACTGACAGCGGTGCCGGGCAGATACATGTGCGGCACCCAGCGGGATGGCCCTACCCCTCTTTCAGTTCCATTTTCGGGACATTTTTTTCTTAAGTGGGACATTCACTCGAGTATAAGCTGAGGGGGGGGGGGGGTTCAGCCTAAAAATGTGCTGAAAAACTTGGCTTATATACAGAAATATAACTGGGTACTGACATTTATAGGTAAAGTTGATCCAGGGAATATCCGATTGCCTCTCAGGTGGATCAGGAAGGAATTTTTTTCCCTTGATATAGCAAATTGGATCATACTTTACTGGGGTTTTTCGCCTTCCTCTGGATCAACTGTGGGTATAGGATTGTGTATATGGCATTTTTTTCTCTCTCTTTTATTGATTGAACTAGATGAACTTGTGTCTTTTTTCAACCTAATCATGTAACTAAAAGTAATAGAGGGGAAATCTTCCAATAAGGACACTGGTTCTGGTGACCTGGGGGTCCCCAAGGAATTCCTTTCATTTGCAGGGGTTTCCTCTCACTTCCTGTTTGGCCATGGGACAGGAAGTGAAAGGGAATCTCCGCAATGGGACACAGATGGCGACAGGGGTTATAACCCTCCCTTGCTCTCTCCAAAATTAGGAAGAACCTTTTGCCTATTGTTCTACTTGAATTTTTATAATATTGATAACAGCTAATATTTAGTAACAGAGTCAAAGTAAGCAGCAGCAGCACAAAAAGGAAAACTCACTGGAAGTCTGGTACACAACATCTCATTTGTGAATGTGAACAGGCTTTACAAATTATCTTATTAAAATGCTGCAAATGGGACCGATGTTAACTGTATGTTTAAAGAATGATTTGTTTCTGTCTCCTGAAGAAAAGTAGGAAATAAGGGAGGATAAATTATAAGGGCAATTGATTTAAGATATTTCCTCATAAACCTGGACTGTGACATTGAGATAACGCTTTATGCTATGTAAATCTGCCAGCAGTAAATGTATTAGCCCATGACGTATCCAGTACTAGACTATTAGTCTGGACTATCCCAGGGGTAGAAAATAGCACACTAGACGTTTGCCAAAATTGCTTCCATCTTGGCCACATTATGGTTTGCCATTTTCATAATTAGTGCCATCATCTTAAAGTCTTTCCGCCTTTGGCTCGAAGCATTCATGCTTCAAAGCTGCTTGTTTTCAGCACAGAGAGCCAGGCTGGGCATTTACTTAGAGCATTAATTGTTTCTTTTTAAATAAAGGACATGTGACCTCCTCTGAAATATCAAAGGACCCCCCAGTCTTCAGCTCACTTTGTGAAACATTCAATGGGAAACCTCCAGTCATTTTGCGAGCCAGACATCTATACAATAAGCTGCAAGTCCACTCTTCTGAATTGTATACTGTCTGGTGACCATTTTTGAAAAAAGTATAAAAAAAGGTTTTCTTTGATGTGGTCTAATACCAAGCATTGGGCTTGCTTGTATTTTAATTACACCCCTTGCCATCTACGCAGCCTCCAATGTGTTCTCACAAATACAAAAAATCCATTACTAGCTAAAACAACAGGAATGTCCTCTTAAACAAACTGCACTGAGCAACTAAGTCTTTATTACTGGATTCTTTAGTCACACCACTTGACAGGTCAACTCTTTGGGAAGCTGCCACTCTGTATCATTCTTTGCAAGTTATCTGTTTAACCCAGTAGCAAAAATCAATGTCTGATATATATAGTACTAATTGTTAGGCTTGTGCAATCTGTTTCGTAACAAATCGAAATTTGGCCGAATTTTGCATCTTTCGGACATTCGGATGCATCCGAATGTCCGAATAAAAAATAACGAATTTCAACAAATACGAAATTATAGTGGATATAACGAATGAATTCGACATGATTCGGTAATTCGTTAAAGATCTAACGAAATAAAAGGTCAGCTCAAAGTAAATCTTACAGTCCAATCAGCTGATTCATTTTGTGCTGGAGGTTGGATTACTGACAAAGTGCATTCCTGAGAACTGAGTGAGAAGGGTGTTGTATTGTATTTGAGCAGAGGAGAAGAGATATTGTCATTGTGTGTGTTAAAAGATTCAATAAACAAACGACTTTCCAAACTACGAATCATTATCAGGAATATATATACATTCATAAGTATCAAATTTCAACGAATACGAACAAAATTATAGCGCATATAACGAATGAATTCAACATGATTCGAGATTCAGTATAACGAATATCGACACTCTACAGAAATAGCGAATTATCCGAAAACGTATTACCGTAACATAACATGTATAACAGAACGAAATGATGTATTTTACGAATGACAACGAACCAAAACTAAACAAAATTTTCCGTTGTGCACAAGTCTACTATTTGTGTTTGAAATAATATTGAATGCTGTTCTGTACAATAGCTTACACCATACTATATATTATTTGTGTCTTTCTATTTCTAAATCGCAAGTCCAGTCAAACAGCTAAATACAGAGCTAAAATACATGTGCGTGAACTACTTAAAGGGGTTGTAAACCCACTTAAAAAAAAAAAATAACACCTGCAAGACAAAGGCATAATGAGCTAGTATGCATAGCATAGCATAGCATAGCATACTAGCTCATTATGTAATACTCACCTGAGATCGAAGGCCTCGCTGCGGTGCCTGTACACCTCTCCGGCAGCTGACAGCACTCCTGGGGGTTACTTCCTGGTATCGCAGCTCCGGTGCTGTGATTGGCTGGAGCCGCGATACCGTCACTCCCGCGCATGCACGTGGTAATGGCACACTCACTGAAGCAACGGCACATACGTGCCATTGCTTCAGTTTGTGTCAGTGCCCATGTGCCGATGACGTGGGCACATGCAAATACAGGTGATATCTCCTAAACTGTGCAGGTTTAGGGGATATCCTGGGTAGCTACAGGTAAGCCTTATTATAGGCTTACCTGTAGCACAAAGTGGTCTGTAAGGGTTTACAACCACTTTAAAAGGGTTGTAAAGTCAGAAGCTTTTTTTTATCTTAATGCATTCTATGCATTAAGATAAAAAAACCTGTGTGCAGCAGCCGCCCTTCACCCCCCTAAAACTTACCTGAGCCCCGTCTCTCTCCAGCAATGTTCACGAGTTCCTTGGCTGTCCGGGACTCTCCTCTTGATTGGCTGAGACACAGTAGCGTGCCTTTGGCTCCCGCTGCTGTCAATCAAGGTCAGTTTAGCCAATCAGGAGAGAGAAGGGGCGGGGCAGAATCTTGGCTCCGTATCTGAATGGAGGAGGAGGATCCAGGCTGCTCTGTGCAAAACCAACTGCACAGAGCAGGTAAGTATAACGTGTTTATTCTTTTTAGAGAAAAAAAAAGAAAAACAAGACTTTACAATCACTTTAATTTGTCGAAGGATTTGTTTAGCTGGTTCTGTGATCCAGGCACAACTAGATAGTGTTCCAGGTCAGAATGGGCTTTATACCAGAACTCCTGCAAAAAAAAATAAAGGTAAACTAACAAAACCAGCTTTTGGTGCAATATTCATCTTAATCCAGAGATTTCTCCAGAAGTGCATTTTTTCCTGCAGCTACATGTCCTTAGTCTGATAACCAGCATCATCCAACCCATTTCCTCTGAGCCCAGATCATCCTGGACCTACCCCAGCATGTGACTGAACACTGGAAGGATAAGCAACACAGTGGTGAACTCATCTCTTTGTCACTCTTCTTTTATTCTCCTATCAGTATACCTGTCAGCACATTAACTGATCGGCTCATTGTACTGCTTCTTTCTCTCACACTCCAGCCCTGCTGTGCAGAGTCTTCAAGGGGCTGCCTGTGACCAGGCTAAATTCAGGTACTTACAGCTAGTTCATATGAGGCTGTTGAGAGGCGTATAGGTGCAAAGAAGTATGAGGGAGACATTGGGACGGATGTTTGATTACATGATGGGACTAGGACAGGGACATAGGTGGCATGGAGTAGACAGTAGAGGGTAGAGATATGGCGTAAAGTGAGATAAACTTAATAGTCTATGCAAAAAGGAACCACGAACGGATGCTGAATTTAAGTATTGACAACTGTAGCAATGGACCGTATGCTGGAGAATCCACTATATGGATAAAGTGTATTGTGTTTCATGTTTGAATGTACTGTTTGTTTTTTGAGCAATAAAAACTTTTTTGATAAAAAAAAAAATCAGGTACTTACACAGCTTGTATTTAAAAATACTGTTATTGATGTATTAAGAACAGAGCTGCAAAATGATACGTCTTTTAGATCTGCCCGGGGGTTCAGCTTTAAACGACCAAATGGGCTTTAAACACTTGAAAAAAACATTGTTTGCCGTGGCTTTGTCCTGACCTGGTATGATGGCCCTCTCCATTTTGCCTTTAAAATGGTACTTGGGTGTCTGACCAATTCCCTTAAAAAAAAGTTTCTTTTGATTTTGTTTAAGTTAGTAAAAGTTTTGAAGGCTTTTATTGACCAAACTGGAGTCAACAGTGAAAAAACAATACTGCCACAGTGCATAATTGTATTATTCAGTCAAAGGTATTGAGGATGTGCACATTGGTTCTCTTTTAAGCACACTGGGGGATATTTTCTAAAACTGGAGGCCCGATAATCTGGTGCATCTGTTCATAGTAACCAACCAGCTTCTACACTGAGCTTGTTCAATGAGGCTTTGACAATAATACCTATTAGCTGATTCGGTATTAGACACAGCTGTACCAGATTTTCTGTGCTCCAGTCTTAGTAAATCTCCCCCACTGTCTTTTGCCTTCCCAATTTTCTGATTTATAAATTACTTTAATGAGATCTGTGAGATGTGGGGCTTTGAATAAGCTCAGTGTTCTCTTTTTTTTCTGATGCAATTAAATTTAAACTCCATCCAATATTGCAGTTATGCATTTGATTAAAAAACATTACATGGCTCCTGGCTCCTCCCCTTTAGCAGGTGCCCCCCCACGGAAAGCCGCTTTACCTGGGGGCACCCGGGCGTGCTCGCTTCCTGAGTCCCGCTCCCATGTCACAGAATCTGTTTGACAGCAGCGGGAGCCAATGGCTCCCACTGCTATCAATCTGTCTAACGAGGAGAGAGACAGAGGCTGGAGCTGCTGCACTCCTGCACATCGCTGGATCAGATTGGGCTCAGGTAAGGAAAGGGGGGGGTCGGGGAGCTTCAGCACAGAAGGTTTACAACAACTTTAAAAAATGCCCTAGCAACATAAAATAATAATTAATACAAATAAAACGAAAAAAGAAAAGAACTGAAAACCCCAAAATACCTCCTCTAAAAGTAAAGCCTACTCTTTTTAAAGGGAAGCCCTGCGGCAAAAAAAAAAGAAAAAAGCAGTTTTACTTGAAAAAAAAAAAAAGGAACAATTAACAAAACATAAAAAACAGTTATGCCTAAAAATAACTGAAAAATTGCATGTTTTTAAAAGAAGGCCTCGCAGCAGAAAAAAATAAGAAGCTTGCAATGGATGGGACAACAGCTAAAAGTAACCACTGACCTCAAATCAACCACAAACTAAACTTAAAACAATGAAGGCCACCAATAATAGGTAAAGTACAATTTGAAAGTGAAAAGTGAATTATATTGCAGTTATATTGCCCAGTAACACACCTCTGGTATTTTATATGAAGTGGAACAGGAGAAGGGCGATTGTCGCGGTGCTTACAGATAATAATGGAAACCATATATTTAAAAAAGTATATAATTTTAATGAGGATAAAGTTCGTTTACAAATATTCAACATTTCATGATGAAGGTGGTCATAAGGCGAATATTCAGCTTAAACAGAACTTTCATATTCGTATATTAGCCCGACATGTTTTGCCTTATAGCTTCATCAGGGGGTATACGAATCTGGAAAATGCAACTACCCCCTGATGAAGCTATAAGGCAAAACATGTCAGGCTAATATATGAATATGAAACTTCTGTTTTCTGTTTAAGAAAATTCTCCTTATGACCACCTTTATCACGAAATGTTGAATATTTTTGAAAGAATAGGCCCTGTTTTATTTTAACTTTATCCTCATTGAAATTATATACTTTTTTAAATATATGGTTTCCATTATCATCTGTAAGCACCGCAACAATCCCCCTTCTCCTCTTCCACTTCATATAATTGACTACTTGGGATAAGGTGCTAAATACTTGGGTGTTCCACCTTTAGCCAGACATACTCAACATAAACGACACCTCTGGTATTAGTGAGACACAACTCTGGACAAATGAGAACAGGAGGCACAGCGGGCAGCAGCATTGTCATAAATGTATTAGCAGATTTAGATACACTAAGAAAATTGAAGCCAAACTCCAGCTCACACTTTATAATCTGTTACAGCAAACAGATTTTTTTCCTTTTGGGATAAAGGTTTTGCATGAATAAATTAAAGCTGATTATTTGAATTACCCTGCCAGTGTTAAAAAGTGTAAGTAAACCCTCCTATCATTTTCAGCCAAGGAAGCTGCCATCTTGGCCTCTCTTTAATCTGCAACTGCCATGATGCTGCACATGTGATCAGTTATGACACCAGACATTGAATGGTTTGACAGTTTGGTTGAGAGCACAACCAATGTGACAGCTAGCATTTACAGCATGCCTGGAATGTTAACTGCTTTTTGAAACTACCAAATCAATGGGTTTACTTCCGCTTTAAGTGGTTGGTCTCATCTATGTAAACTGATATATTCTGCTGGAGAGCTTGGGCTTTTGAAAAACAGGCTTGCTGGATGGATCACCAGATGAAAATAGAAAAAAGAAAGCCTAAAAAAGGAAACTAATGCAGCCATCACATCTAAAAATTGGTAAGCCACAATTTAATAAATGTTTGCTTTTGGGTATAATATTGGTATAATATAAAAAGACGATTAAAAACAGGCATGAATATAGAGCTGTGAATACAGAAAGCAGCCGTTCATAGCGTGTGTTCCACGGACCGGAAGTGACGTCAATCGAAACAGGAAATTATGTCAATGCATTTCGCCCTCCCTCATGGCGTCATCAAGGACCTCCAAGCCTGTTTTTAATTGTCTTTTTGTAAGTACCGATCCCTATGCACAATAAGTCAACTTTTATAACAGTACTTCACTATTAGTCCATCCTCTTTTCATTTCTGGGTGCCTGCATATCCTGTTGAGAGCCTCTGAGTGGAAATTTACACCGATCTATCATCTGATGTTTTGACACCAATCCACGTGTGTAGGATACCATTTACGAGCCTGAAGTGACCCCTGGACTGCAAAGCTGGGGGTCGTCCTGTTCTGGTGAGTGGGGATGCAAAAGGGAGTGTCACTGTACTCCTGCAGGTTTGTGAAGCATTTTTTGCACCTGCACCTACTTCATTGTGGACTTACACTTCAGTTACATTTATTTGGATTTCTATTTGGACTTTTTTTGTTGATTGCACTTATATTGTATGTTGCGAGCACTGTATTTTTTTATCCACAATTGTCCGATGGAGCATACACACAGTCGGATTTTCTGCCAACACCCTGTCATAACACATTTCCCCTCGGAAAATCCGATCATGTGTATGAGGCTTAAGTGAAAATAAAGGGAAAAGAGTCCTGAAAAAATAAAATGAATGCAACCATCACACCTAAGGACTGGTAAAGTGTAACATATTACATTTTTGTTGTTGGGTTTAGATATTTTTTAATCTTTGGTTTCGTTGAGCAATGTATGATTGCATTTTAGTTGTGCTTTTGGTGAGCGATCCAAACATTTTTTCGTTTTTGTTTCTTCACCAACTGTGGCAAATTACTTTCTAGGATCAATTCCTCACTCTACCCTCACAATATTTCCTGTGCAACCTAAGGTAGTTTAATTACAATATTCGAGAACTATAGTAATCTACACACTCCTGTTTTCTGAATCTGTAGTTCTTCTAACTACATTTCAGCACATGGGAAGATGACTCCAGGATCCTCCTGCGTGAATCCCACATGGCAGCAATTCAGCCTGGAATGTGACAGTGATTATCTGGAATCCACTGCTACAAAACAGCAAGGTTGTGGAAATCATTTACAGGTTAGGCTAATGGAAAAAGGAAACTACAATTTGTACAACAATAAAAACTACAGAGGGTGGTGGAGAGGGATCTTCCTGTAGAAATATAGCCACCCTGTCCAATTAAATAGTAATTACTACTTCAAACATGTACCCATTTTGTCCTCAAAGAGGACATCCTCTAAGTAATTATGAAGTGTCCGTGTGAGTGGGATCAACCTTTACTTATTGAAAAGGCAGTACAACCAAATTCACACATTACGATGGGGTTCTCTTTTGGGGATTTAAGTGCGATACCCTCCTCTATTGTCTGCAGTTCTGAAGTGGAATGAATAAATCTTAGCATGAAATGACCAACCTCTATTGTGTCTTCTTGGTGAAGGTTTTGGTAATCTGATGCTAACCATTTGAGGTACTACACTTCCTTAATTCACAATGCTACCAAATACATGGTAAACATTTTAAAAAAGATGTTTCTGAAGTATATATGCTGGATTCAGTGACAAACTGGCATCTCTACGGCTCAGTGATAGAATTTGATGTCTTACAACCTTAATCCCCCATTTCCATTGTCTGCCCTTAAACAAGTGGTTCTCAAGAGGAATTGGTAAGTCATTATGTGCACCTGTCATCTCTACAAAAGCCTTTTTCTTCAGTGATATTATTGGTTCATAGTGGGTCAAAAGATTTCACAAATGTTGGCTGAGGCCTTCTCTATATAAATGACATCCACTAGAACAGGGGTAGGAAACCATATAGAGGTGGAGATCCACCTGAATAACATGAAAGAGATCAAAGATCAGCGCCCTTTTTTAATTTTTTTAAAGAAATTAACTAGCAAGGCCCAAGTTAATAGTAAGGAAAATTCAAAAAAATATAATAAAACAAATATAAAAACTTAGCCTACCTTAAAAGTGTACAGTGCCAGTCAGTAGGGCAGTGGACGATGTCACTAGGGCAGTGGACAATGTCACTAGGGCAGTGGACGGTGTCACTAGGGCAGTGGACGGTGTTAGTCAGTTGAGCAGTGGATGCTGTCAGCTAGTAGAGCCGTGGAATGGGGTCAGTAGGGCAGTAGATAAGGCAGAGGTTGGTTATAGTAGGGTACTGGATGGTGTCAGCTGGGCGGTGGATGGTGTTAATAGTTTTTTATATTATTATTTTCTATTACTTTTTACAGTTTTATTTTGTTATTCTTTTTTTACAATATCTTTCTAAGCCCTGTTGGGGAGCTTGCCCCCTGGTGTCTCCATTTTGAGACACAGAAAGTAGATTGAGCACCCAGGCCTCAGTCTGAATGAACAATAAGATCCCTGCACAATCTCCCTCTCCATCCTGAAATGATCCCCTGGGAGCTGAGAGACCAGGGGAGCATGCAAGGGGGCCCGGTCAGCAGAAGGAAGGGGAACTAGGACAGGAGTAGATCGAGATAGGTGGGTTGCTGACACCCCCCCCCCCCCAGTAGATATATAGTAGATATATATATAATAGCTATGCTGCATTTTGTTCTTTTAAAGTATTTGTCCATTTTTTAATTTCTTCCAATCTAAGTTATTTTATCTCTCATTTTTCAGGTAAGAAGAAATTGGAAAAAAAAATATATTCCTTTCATACATGGTAGGAGGCTGATAAGCCATCGTATGCTTTAATCATTAAGCAGTACATTTATCTTCAAACTGTTGACACAGTTTGTCTTTTTATGGTTTTCATGCTTAATGTTTGTCTTCTTTATCTTGCAATAAGTGCAGAAAAATTAGCTCAAGGTGGGCCTAAATCCTAATATATCCATAAGCTATTTTATGATTCTCTACTGTACCTAAGATACTAAAAAATGTGTGTATCGACTTGTCAGCATTACTAACGCAATAGTCAAAGTTGCACTCTCTGTTCAAGGTCAGGATCAGTGATAGAAAGTGTAGGAAGCCTGGAGCAGCTGACTTGTTTTACAAGGTTAAAGATGGAACGTTAAAGTGGGCTTTGCGCTAAAATGCAAGGGTCAGTTATTAAATAGTGGACCAGCCCCCATGTAAAATATCTCCATTTTTTGACATCACCATCACCTAACGACCGCAGACCTGGATGTAAGCTAAGTCTGCAGTATTTTTTAACTTTTCCGTGCAGATGATTTTTTTTTTCTACATGTCCACTTTAAAGCCAAACTCCAACCTTACCTTAAGTCTTCCATAGTAATACAAGCTCTTCTCCTGTACTGTGAGCTTCTCACCAAAGTTGCAGCAAGTCAGACAGAACCTACCTCATTTTCTGGCTTGATGACATCTAGCTTTATCTAGACCTTTCCTTCCCAACCTTCTATGGCCCATCTCCTTTCATTCATTGGATTTCAGTTCTATCAATCACAAAGGCTCAATATCATGTGTGGAGGTGACCACAGATTCCTGTTTTGAGGAAGGAACCCTGCTGACCCATCCACCAGCCATGATCTGTTTGCATTTCATAAAGAATCACAGAGACCTTATGATAAAGTCACTGGGTCCAATATAAAGTATGGAATGAAAACAGCCTTTCTCTAATAATATCATGAAGAGGGAAAGCAAACACTAGGCAAGAAAAAATATAAGTATGTTATACTTAAAGTGGTACTAAAGCCTAAATATTTTTACGTGAATGCATTCCGTGCATTCAGGTAAAAAAATTTCTAGTAGCGGTATTTTAATTGTAAGTAGAATACATTTTGGAACATTTATGAAGAAATTTTATTTTTTTATTGGATATGTTTTGTAGCAGAAAGTAAAAAATATTGTTTTGTTTTTTTTTCAAAATATTTGGTCTTTTTTCATTTATATCACAAAAAATTAAAAAAAACCTAGTGGTGATCAAATACCACCAAAAAAAACTCTGTGTGAAAAAAAAAATAATATAACTTTCATTTGGGTTCATTGTTGTATGATCGCACAATTATCAGTTAACGTAGTGCAGTGCTAAAAAGCAAACAATGGCCTGCTCATGAAGAGGGTAAATCTTTCAGATGTCAAGTGGTTAAAATCACTTAAGGTTTTAGGAATTAATAATAAATAGTTCACAATTATATATATATATAAAGTAAAGCCTCGTACACACGATTGGATTGTTGGCCAACAAAACCGTGGAATTTTGTCCGAAGGGCGTTGGCCCAAACTTGTCTTGCATACACACGGCCACACAATTGTTGGCCAACAATTATGAATGTAGTGACATACTACGTGTTTTTTCAGCTCTTTAGCGCCGCCCTTTGGGCTCCTTCTGCTAATTTCGTGTTAGTAGAAGTTTGGTGAGTGTTGATTCGCGCTTTTCATTTAGTGCTTTTCAGTTTATTTCTGAACGGCCGTTCTTCAACCAGCCGTGTTGCGGAATCGGAGGAGATAACGTGTTATTTATTATTGGCCTCGGAGTTATTGCTTTGAGATTATTTTTTTGGTTGAATAATGATTTGATTTGGTATATTTTCTATATCTTTGGATGCATAGAATGCACTTTTTGGTTAAGTTCTATTAGCAGATAGCATGTCTAATTTTATTTGTTTTCTTTTTTTGATGCACAATAAAAAAAATTGTGTAGAATAATACTTGGCTATGTGTTTTACTTCAAATGACAGTTTGGGAGTCGGCCGTTACATTTTATAAAATACAATGTCAAATTGACAAGGGACACCAACATAGTTGTATCTTTGATCTTAAAAACTACAGGATAATGGTGTTGTGGTAACTTGCCCAAATAAAAAAAAAAAAGCATAATAATATTATTCTTGATATCACTAGAAAAAAAAAGCCTTTGAAAATTCGTTTGCAATAACTCCATCAGTATCACCAGCAAAGCAGCTTCATTATTATCCCATTAAAGAAGAAGAGAATTGTGCGCTGCATTTCAAGATTTCATAATTTGACACGTCACCAATGTTAATTCTCCATTACGAACACTAGTTTACAAGACCGACCGATTCCAGCTCGTCCTTGCTTCCGAGCATGCGTGTTTGTACTTTGGCTTTTTGTCCAATGGACTTGTGTACACACGCTCGGAACAACACACATTTGTCCGCGGAAAAATTTCAAAACCTGCTAGCCAACATTTGTCTGCGGAAAGTCCGACAACAATTGTCCGATGGAGCGTACACACGGTCGGATTTATCGCCAACAGCCTGTCATCGAACATTTCCCATCGGAAAGTCCGATCATGTGTACAGGGCATAAGTGTGACCTTGGATGTTCACAACCCGGGTTTCTGGCATTCCTTGCTCTGGCTAGAGGGTGTTCCACTCCCATTGCCAGTGAGTTGGAGCACTTGGTGGGTACAGCAGTTCCAATCACATACAGCAGACAAAAGTTCAGAAAACACTCTCAGCAGCTAATATGTACCACAGGGGGGCTTCAAAACAATATCATTCTTTAGCTCAATCAATACATTCATGATACAAACTTTTATAACCTTTGTTTCTTCCCCAGCCCCTTAACCTTAGGTATTTTAAAAACTTGCTTTCTTAACCTATCAGGTTGACCAGCAGTATCATTAGAAATCTCTTTATTTCTGCTTTCATCCGCTCCTACAATATATCTTATGGTTCTAAACGAGCTATGCTTGCAGTCTGTGGGTACAAAGGGTTAAGGACTGAGTGTTCATAAGAGTATGTCTTAAATAAAGAGACCTTCCAAACTAGCATTGGCCTAACAACGACATTTTAATTGCAGGCAATCCCTGCGCAATTGTGCACAAAAGATTTTTTTTTTTTTTTTAATACCCTCCCCCGGACATTAACAAAGGTTATTATCCTGTTCTTTCTCAGGTTTAAAAGGAGGCTCCCATAATCCAAACCAAATCAACCTGACCTTTGAACCTTTTCTGCTGTACTTTTTCTCATGCCACAATTTCTTTAGTGCTAGTGAGCTGAGGGCCCATTTCTGGGCTGCAGCTGATTTCCCAGACAGCGCTGCCTTTCGTCCCCTGACAAATCACTGTGGAGCCCCTTTTGTCCTATGTCGCTTTGATCTCACCTGCCTGTCAGGGGAAAAAACGAGAGCTCCGTACAGGCAAAAGCATTGCAAACAAATTGGCAATAGGGCAGCTTACAGGGGAGGCTGAAGAGGGGGCAACTTTAGCATATTTGAGTAATAATGAAATAGGTGCGTTTAACTTAGCCATGCTTGGATGCTACAGAACACCCACGGTTAACTCATTCAGCTTGTCAGTCTTTCTAGAAATGTGCGTCAAGCCAAAAACAGTTTTCTAGTATTGGAAAGAGGGGGAAAGGATTAAAACTCCTATTTTATTCTACTATCCAAGGCTCGGGGAGATTTATCCTAACTTCCTGTACTGCTGACAATAGTTCCACAAAACAGGAAATAATGGAAAACCGGAAACAGCAAAACTATCCTTCCCCTACTGTACTACAGAAGAGCCTTTTTTTCTGTCTGTGTCCTTGTTGCAGATTATCCTTTACTTCCTGTCTGTTAAAACAGTCTCTACGCTACCAAAGAAAGGACATTTTGGCTGGAAATACACTTTAATGGTTGTGCTTTTGTTATAGGACATACCTGTATTTATCGGCATATAACACGCACAGGTGTATAACACGCACCTTCATTTAAGGAGGAAAGTTTCAGGAATAAAACTTAAATTTTGAATAAAGAACTTTGAAGCAAAATAAGGGTCAGTGCCCATCAATGCAGCCTCACCATTGCCCATCAATGCAGCCTCACCATTGCCCATAAATGCAGCCTCACCATTGCCCATAAATGCAGCCTCACCATTGCCCATCTGCAGCCTGATCAATGCCATCTCCAGCCTCACAATTGCCCATCAATGCAGCTTGATCAATGCCCATCTACAGTCTCACAATTGCACATCAATGCAGCCTCACCATTGCCCATAAATGCAGCCCCACCATTGCCCATCTGCAGCCTGATCAATGCCCATCTGCAGCCTCACAATTGCCCATCAATGCAGCCTGATCAGTGCCCATCTGCAGCCTCACCTCAGATCACTGCTGCCTCGGAGGGGACAGGGGGGGGGGTGGGACGAGCGCAGTCAGATTACATACAGCGAGAATCTCCTGTTTACTAGGCGGCCTCTTTAATACAAAGTCCCACCTCCTGGACTGGCTTCTATGATAGACAGAACACTGGTCCAATGCCGGCCCAGGAGACGGGACACTGTTTGCACCCGATTTTCATGGTGAAAAGGTGCATGTTATACGCCAATAAATACAGTACATACACATGCATATATATTTATATATTATATGAAAATGTATGTAAACCTTAATTAGTGAATCTCTTAAAGCAATATTAAACCCAAAAGCAAACATGTATTATATTGCAGCTTACCAGTTCTTAGATGTGATGGCTGCCATTGTTTTCTTTTTTAGGCTTTGTTTCTTCAATTTTTTTTATCTGATGATCTAACCAGTAAGGCATGGTTCACACTGATGCGACAATCGCTCCGACTCTGGAGCACATGTTGCATCTAAAGTTGCATCTCATGCAGTGCAATGGAGCCGTTCTAATCGGTGCAACTTGAGTCGCTCCAACTTAAAAAACGGTTCCCGCACTACTTTTGGTCAGACTTCGGTACGACTTGCATTAACTTCTGTTAAAGAAGTCGAATGCAAGTCGTGCCAAAGTCGCGCTGGGATTCGACTTCAAAGTCGCACAGAAGACGCGCAACTTTGAAGCCACAGCAGTGTGAACCAGGGCTAAGTCTGATGTTTTTCAAAGAACAAGTTTTTCCCAGTTGTATCAGTTTACAGGGTTAAGACAAACTATTTAACACTAGCAGGGGTGCTTACAACAATCAGCTTTTTTATTTTATTTATTTATGCAAAACCTTTATCCCGAAAGAAAAAAAAAAACTGTTTATTGTAACTGATTATAAAGTGTGAGCTGGAGCTTGGCTTCAATTCAAGAGAAGTTTGGGCTTCTAAAAAAAAACAAAAAACAGTTATACTCCCCTAGATGGATGCAGCATCGATCCAATGATACATCTGACTCTCAGACTTTATACCAAGTGCGCAAAGACCGCTGATTGCTTGGTTCTCAGTCTTCAGTGAGCAAAGGGACTGTTGGTCCCCGGCTCTCTGCTCTGCCCCTCAAACTCTCACTGGATCCCTGAACTGTGGAAGGGGTGGGACTAGCTGGGTCAGGGTCTGAGCGGCTTGCTGAGAGCCTGAGCCAGCTGCCAGTCCCGGCATCTGGGCGGGATCTTTTCAGAGCCTGGACCGGCTCTGTCATGTTGGCTGACAGCAGACTTTAGCCCGCTGTCAGCTGAAAACGGGTCACATGAGTGCAGAACGTAGACTTCTCCTTTAATAGTAGGCATCCAGACTAGATAACCATGCCTCTCTCACTTGGGAGAAGAAATGGGAAGAGAGCTGTGTGGTCATGTGACTGCTGCATTAAATTGAGAATTTGAGTAGACAGCTTTCTTTTTTTTTTATTATTGACTAATTGTTTGACACATAGCATCATTTTTCAAATATGCTTTCTATGTGATGAGTTCACGCAAGCTTTAAAGTGATTGTAAGACCTCTTTCACACTGGGGCGCTTTGCAGGCACTACAGCGCTAAAAATAGCACCTGCAAAGTGCCCTGAAACAGTCGCTGCAGTCTCTCCAATGTGAAAGCCCCGAGGGCTTTCACACTGGAGCGGTGCGCTGGCAGGATGCTGAAAAAAGTCCTGCTAGCAGCAGCTTTGGAGCGGTGAAGGAGCGGTGTTTACTCGGCATAGCGCTGCTGCAGAGGCACTTTCCGGGCGGTTTTAACGCTTTTTTGGCCACTAGCAGGGGTTAAAACTGCCCCGCTAGTGGCCGAAAAGCGCCACTAAAACTACGGTAAAGCGGCGCTAAAAATAGCGCCGATTTACCACCGACGCTGCCCCCACCCCAGTGTGAAAGGGGTCTTAGGGTTTTTTTTTTTTACATAACAAACATATCATACTTACCTCCACTGTGCAGTTTGTTTTGCACAGAGTGTCCCCGAACATCCTCTTCTGGGGTCCCCCGGCGGCTCTTGCAGATCCTCCCCACATCAGATAACCCCCTAGGGGAAGCGCTCTCCCGAGGTTGTTACCTTTCGGGCGCGCTCCCAAGTCCAGCGTTCGGGGTCCATAGCCGCCGGATGTATTACTCGGCCCAGCCCCCTGGCGCCCGCGTCATTGGATTTGATTGACAGTAGCGGGAGCCAATGGGTGCGCTGCTATCAATCTATCCAATCAAGAGCCGAGAACACCGGACAGAGAGACAGCGCGTCCCTGCCAGGTCAAGTTACAGGGCTCAGGTAAGTAAAACGGGGGGGGGTTCGGTCACTGCCAGGTGTTTTTTCACCTTAATGCATAGAATACATTAAGGTGAAAAAACACGAGGGTTTACAACCACTTTAAGGGTAAAATAGGTTTGTAGCAATAATTCAATTAAGCAAACCTAATCAGTTTCAGGATATCCTTTATGAACATTTTTCATCAATACACCTTTACCTATCAAAATTTTTGTTTGATTGTAAAGCTACTGTTTTATATATATAAAAAAAAACGTATGCTCATGTAAGTTTTTTCTTTTTATTTGCTTACATCTCTGTTAATCATAGTTGTTACATAATGAAGTCTGGTATTCCAAATCCTCTTAACCCATATCCTTCCAGAAGATTTTTTTTTTCCAAGTAGCTGAAGAGAAAGGAAGGTCCCACACACAATGCCTGCAACATACAAGTGTTCGGGTCGCCTTTGTGATTGAACTTGTGTATGAAATAGTTGGTTAGAAATGTTCCCTTTTAAAGTCGTCTGTGAAAAGAAGACCTCTCTCTGAAATGAAACTGGATAGGTGTTCTTACACATTCGGCTCTCTTTGATTTGCAACTTCAATTTCAAATACCTTTTTCGAAGGCAGTGCCTACAGTAAAATCTTTGTACTTGATGTAACACTATCAGACGAGTGCAGATATCACTCGGTGACACAGGTAGAGGCTGTGTTTGTTGGCTAAGCATGTACTAAGCTCTTAACTAAACATCACATTTTTTTTGCTAAACAAATTCAAAGAAGGAAAACGAAACACAAAACAGCTACTGCAATCATGAGCATGTTGTATTAAAGCAGGGATCCCCAAACTCTGCAGCCCACCAACCCATTCATAAAGTTTCAGATTGTTCCTCAACCCCCAAACCTTTTTTTAAATAATTATAATTTCATAAAAACTACCTCAACTAATAGAACTACAAATAATAATAAGGTCACAGCCACACAACACAAAGCACGGTGGTTAACAAGACCAGTAATAACACAGCTTATAGGAAAAACTCAAAGTCACTCTGCTGGCAGCTGATGTCCCAACCCTGGGGAACACTGTCTACAACTAGCCACCTCACCTTCAGTTCTAGTGACTGGCATAGAGCTCTACAGAAACCCCAAAAAATGAGTTGACCCTAATCAACCTTCCATCATTTATCAGCTGCTTATTGACCCCCAGATATCTACTGAGCCCTTTTTATACCTAGCTATTTACCACCTCTTGTATAGTCCCATCAACCCTTGGAGGTCGTCATTGAGCACTTTACAGAACCCTGATATAAAGCTGGCATGTAGTTCAATAGCATCTGACTCTCTTGATGTTCACATCTAACCATGCTTATACATGGAAATCAGGAGGGTGGGAGCCTGGTCCCCAACCAGGTGCCCACCACTATCTGGGTACAGTACACTCAGGGGCGGACTGACAACTCATGGGGCCCCCGAGCAATAGGAGATTATGGGGTCCCCAGGCAATCAGAGATTATGGGGCCACACAGTATACACACACACACAGTATACAATCACACAGTATACACATACATGTACACACAGTATACACAGACATGTTTCTATTGGCTGAGAAGGTACTGGAGAGGTATAGCTATAATCTATAATCTCTGGATTTTTAGACCAAAAGGATGTCAGTAAGGGACATTTCAGAGACAGATGAAAAAAAAAAATACAGATTTATACATACTGTCCCTGGTTTTACTGAGGCTGGCAACCCCGATGGGGCCCCCTAGTGGCCCGGGGCCCTCGGGCAGTGCCCGAGTGGCTGAATGGTCAGTCCGCCCCTGAGTACACTACAGGTAGACTAAGGTATGAAAACAATCATGTAAAAAGATACACAAAAGTTTATTAATACACAATACATATCCCCCTGATTTTCAATATATCTTTGGATGATGGTACTATTTTTAATGGTTTACATTTAAGTGTTTCCTTTGTTTGGAGAGGCCATTTCAAACTTTTCATGCTTATACATGGTAAGAAAGCAAATTAAAGGGATTGTAAAGTCTCATGGTTTTTCACCTTAATGCAGTCTATGCATTAAGGTGAAAAACCTTTTTGCTGCAGCCCCCCAGAGCCTCTCTTTTACTTACCTGAGCCCAATCCATACCAACGATGTGTACGAGCCCAGTGGCTCAGGCTGCTGTCTCTGTCCATATTGGATAGATTGATAGCAATGGGAGCCATCGGCTCCTGCTTCTCTCAATCAAATCCAGTGACACTGGAGCTGGGGGGGCTGGGCTGAATCCTGCTGTCTGTGTCAATGGACGCAGCAGCTGTACTCTGGAGCGCACCCTCACAGGTGCCCCCATGGAAAGCGGCTCTCCATGGGGGCACCCAATGAAGAGGAGGAGCCTGGAGCGTCGACGGAGGATTCCAGAAGAGGAGGATCAGGTCTGCTCTGTGCAAAACCCTTGCACAGAGCAGGTAAGTATAACATGTTTGTTATTTTTATAGAAAAAAACCCAAATCTTTACAACCCTATTAAAGTGTAATAACAGCAATTATTCTTGTTTGTATATTTGTTTTCAATAGAGTAGAAAAGGTTTACGTTTTTCTGTCTCTGTCCCATTTGGAGATTTTTCTTTACATCCTGCTTCAGAGATGCATCACAAAGTGTGGAAATGTCCAGAAAGTAAGGGAAAGTCCCCTTGTTTTGAAGATTTACCCTCATCTTCTGTTCTGGTGACAACTGTAGTTTTTTTTTTACTTCCATGACCTTCTGTTTTATTGATAATGGTCACTGGGACAATTAGAGAAAGTTAATCTACCTAGTGGAGACACAGACAGCATTTAAAACCTGACAGGGGGTTCTAATCCTTCCCCATTCCCTCCAAAACTAGAAAAAAGTTTTGGCCCTACATACATTTTAAATACTTAATTTCACTGAAGGAACCATTGCTTTAGGATCCTTCTTGAGCTAGACAGTGTCCAATTGTAAGGCAATACAAGGTCTTACCTTAAATGGGATCCCAAACCCCTATATCTGAGATCACATGACCGTTTCCTTTGCATTTGGACACCAAAGCAAAGCTGCAGCACTAGTTTCTTTAGGAAAGGTGTTTAAACTGTTTTTTTTTTTTCATATACACCAATTTAATGTAAACTTGGAAAAGAAAATCAGGATTTGGGGCAATGGTATTAGACTATTTGTATGCCTTATTTCCCAAATCGATGAGAAGAAGGTGCATATATATATATATATATATATATATATATATATATACAGTACTGTGCAAAAGTTTTGAAGGTGTGAAGAAATGCTGTAAAGTAAGAATGCTTTTAAAATATATATATTCTAATTGTTTATTTTTTCTTAATTTACAAAAATCTATATTTGGTGTGACTACCCTTTTGACTTCAGCATCAGCTCTTACACTTGCACACTTTGTACACTTGCCCACAGTCAGGGACTTTGTAGAATTAGAGTCAGGTGTATGATTAACAAATTATGCCAAGCAGGTGCTAATGATCATCAATTTCATATGTAGGTTGAAACACAGTCATTAACTGAAACAGAAACAGCTGTGTAGGAGGCCTTAAACTGGGTGAGGAACAGCCAAACTCTGCTACTAAGGTGAGGTTGTGTTCATGCCACAGGTCATTCACCATGGCAAGCCTGAGCACAGCAGCAAGACACATGGTAATTATACTGCATCAGCACAGTCTCTCCCAGGCAAAGATTTCAAAGCAGACTGGGGTTTCAAGTTGTGCTGTTCAAGCTTTTTTCAAGAAGCACAAAAAAACGGGCAACATTAAGGACTATAGACGCAGTGATTGGCCAAGAAAACTTAATACAGCAGATGAAAGATACATCATGCTTACTTCCCTTTCAACATCGGAAGATGTCCAGCATTGCCATCAGCACAGAACTGGTGGGACCCAGGCAGGGGTGTTACTAGAAACTTCCGGCCCCGGTGCAAGAAACCATCCAACCCCCGGGCTTCCAATTTTGGGATGGTGTCCATGGACATCCTCCCAGAACTCTGCCTTCCGTATGTCCCCTGGGACATGTATCCAGCGCAATCGATGGGTATCAGCAGCCCTTTCCTCATACGCTGTGTCTGTGTGAGGAAAGGAGAGGCGTTAACTGTCAAGAATGTCAGTAAATTGTTTACACTGATAATCAGTGCTACCTATCAGTGCCACCTATTAGTGCTCATCAATGCCTATCAGTACTCATCAATACTGCCTATCAGTGCCCATCAATGCTGCCTATCAGTGCTGAGTGCCGCCTATCAGTGCCCATCAATGCAGCCTATCAGTGCCGAGTGCTGTCTATCAGTGCCCATCAATACTGCCTATCAGCTTTTATCAGTGCCACCTATCAGTGCTGCCTATCAGTGCTCAATGCTCATCAGTTCCACCTATCAGTGCCCATTAATTTTGACTATCAGTGCTCATTAATGTTGCCTATCAGTTCTCATCAGTTCTCATCAGTTATCTTCAGAAGAACAAGGAGTCCTGGAAGTGATGGTTTGGCTCCCACAGAGCCATGATCTCAACATCATCGAGTCTGTCTGTGATTACATGAAAAGACAGAAGGATTTGAGGACAGCCTACATCACCAGAAGATCTGTGCTTAGTTCTCCAAGAAGTTTGGAACACCCTACCTGCCGAGTTCCTTCAAAAATCGTGTGCAAGTGTACCTAGAAGAATTGATGCTGTTTTGAAGGCAAAAGGTGGTGACACCAAATATTGATTTAATTTGGATTTCTCTTCTGTTCATTTAATTTCCATTTGGTTAATTGACAAAAATTAACTATTAACACTTCTATTTCTGAAAGCAATCTTAATTACAGCATTTTTTCACACCTGCTTTGCCATGACACTCAAAATTGAGCTCAGGTGCATCCTATTTCCACTGATCAACCATGAAATGTTTCTACAGCTTGATTGGAGTCCACCTGTGGTAAATTCAGTTGATTAGGCATGATTTGGAAAGGCACACACCTGTCTATATAAGGTCCCACAGTTAACAGTGCATGTCAGTGCACAAACCAAGCCATGAAATCCAAGGAACCTCCGAGACAGGATTGTATCGAGGCACAGATTGAACATCCCAACGAAAAAAGTGGCCTCCATCATCGGTAAATGGAAGAAGTTTGAAACCACCAGGACTACTCAAAAGGGCCTTAGTCAGAAAGGTGACCAAGAACCCCGGTTGTCACTCTGACAGAGCTTCAGCATTTCTCTGAGGAAAGAGGAGAACCTTCCAGAAGAACAACCATCTCTGCAGCATTCCATCAATCAGGCCTGTATGGTAGAGTGGCCAGACGGAAGCCACTCCTCAGTAAAAGACACATAACAGCCCACCTGGAGTTTGCCAAAAGGCACCTGATGGACTCTCAGACCATGAGAAACAAAATTGTCTGATCTGATGAAATAAAGATTGATCTCTTTGGCCTGAATGGCAAGTGTCATGTCTGGAGGAAACCAGGCACCACTCATCACCTGGCCAATACCATCCCTACAGTGAAGCATGGTGGTGGCAGCTTCATGCTGTGGGGATGTTTTTCAGTGGCAGGATCTGGGAGACTCGTCGGGTTCGAGGGAAAGATGAATGCAGCAATGTACAGTGACATCCTTGATGAAAACCTGCTCCAGAGCGCTCTGGACCTCAGACTAGGGCGAAGGTTCATCTTCTAACAGGACAATGACCCTAAGCACACAGCCAAGATAACAAAGGAGTGGTAACAGGACAACTCTGTGAATGTCCTTGAGTGGCCCAACCAGAGCCCAGACTTGAACCCCATTGAACATCTCTGGAGAGATCTGAAAATGGTTGTGCACTGACACTCCCCATCCAACCTGATGGAGCTTGAGAGGTCCGCAAAGAAGAATGAGAGAAACTACCCAAAAAATAGGTGTGCCAAGCTTGTAACATCATAATCAAAAAGACTTGAGGCTGTAATTGGTGCCAAAGGTGCTTCAAAGTATTGAGCAAAGGCTGTGAATACTTATGTACATGGGATTTTGGCTGGGTGACCCGCTCTAGGAAGAGTCCTGGTGGTTCAAAACTTCTTCTATTTACGGATGATGAAAGCTACTCTGCTTATTGGGATCTTCAATGCTGCAGAAATGTTTCTGTACCCTTCTCCGGATCTGTGCCTCGATACAATCCTGTCTCAGAGGTCTACAGACAATTCCCTGGACTTCATGGCTTGGTTTGGGCTATGACATGCACTGTTAACTGTGGGATCTTATATAGACAGGTGTGTGCTTTTCCAAATCATGTCCAATCAACTGAATTTACCACAGGTGGACTCCAATCAAGTTATAGAAAAATCTCAAGGATGATCAGTGGAAACAGGATGCGCCTGAGCTAAATTTTGAGTGTTCTGGCAAAGGCCGTGATTACTTATATACATGTGATTTTTTAATTTTTTAAATTTTTTATAAATTTGCAAAGATTTCCAACAAACTACTTTCACGTTGTCATTATGGTGTAATGTTTGTAGAATTTTGAGGAAAATAATGAATTGAATCCATTTTGGAATAAGGCTGTAACATAACAAAATGTGGTGAAAGTGAAGCGCTTTGAATACTTTCCAGATGCACTGTATACAGTATACGGCATATATGAATCATGAATCATTGTTTTAGTAAGTCTTTTTACTGTGAAGTAGTAAACCTGAAGTAAAAAATAAATACACAATCTACACTGATAGCTCATAGCAGGCAACTTTATGTGCCTGCAGGGCAGGCTTGTTATTCAGTTCTTCAGGTGTTCTGAATCCTCAGGATTGAGAACGCCTGAGACCGCTTCAAGATCTGGTTGCTTCTATGTGTGTACTCTTTTGTGTATGTCTTTGCATAGAATAAATAGTTGCCATTCTTCTTTGTAAACTCCATATCATTATGCCTTTGTTTCCTAAAGATAATTTATTTTCATCTCATTAGGGATATTTATCATTTAGACAGGCAAGAGGCATAGTTGTTCTGTGACTAAGATTTGCTCAGAGGAATAAATATAATCTTCATGAAGAATTTAGCTGTACTAATCGAAAGAGAAGATGTGCAGTACTTAAAGGGCAGTATTTATATTTCCTATCACCCATTCTGTACAATAAAGTATTTGCTCCAAAATGTATTGAGTTTGTCTTAAAGGGTAACGCCACTTTTGTGGGGAAAAAGAATAGCAAATAGAAAAAAAATAATATAGCGTATACATTTGTGACACAAGTCATATTGTCATATTGTCATATTGTAATTAAATGTTATTAAAAAATAGATTTCCCTTTCAATCTGCAGCTCTGTAATTTTCTGTGAAATGCAATGCAATATGGCTACCTGGAGGTGTTCTGTACACAGAATGTGTACAGAATACCTGCAGAACAGTTCAAATACTATTTTACATAGTTGGCGAGGTTGAAAAAAGATACAAGTCCATCCAGTCTGTGGAATTCCACATCCTTACTGCTCTTACAGCATGAATGAATGAATGAATGAGTGACTTGTATAGCGCTACCTATGCAAACTGAATCGCCACAGTAAAGAACTCTCTATGTAGTTTAAGCTTAAACCGCTTCTCTTCTAATTTTAGTGAATGACCACATGTCTATTTAAATTCCCTTTCAATGAAAAATGTTTTCCCTATGCTAGGGTCACCAGTACAGTATTTGTACATTGATATCATATCCCCTCTCAAGCGTATCCTCTACAGAGAGATTAAGTTCAATGCTTGTAGTCTTTCCTCATAGCTGAGATCGTCCAGTCCCTTAATTAGCTTTGTTGCCCTTCTGTAGACTTTCCAGCTCCAGCACATCCCTCCTGAGGACCGGTGCCCAGAACTGGATAGCATACTCCGGGTGAGGATGGACCAGAGTCTTGTAGTGGGATGATTTTCATTTTATCTCTTGAATGAATCCCCTTTTTAATGCATGCTAATTTTCTGTTGGATTTGCTTGCAGCAGCTTGACATTGCATGCCATTGCTGAGCCTATCATCTACTAGGACCCATAGGTCCTTTCCATCCTAAATTCCCCACAAGGTTCTGCCCTTAGCCAGTAAATTGCATTCATATTTTTGGCACCTAAATGCATTATTTTACATTTTTCAACATTAATCCCATTATCCCATCCTCCAGATTGTTTATGAATACATTAAAAAGGATTGGTCCCAGGACAGAAACCTGAGTGAACTCCACACCAGACCATTCCGGGTACTCCCCATTTATCGCCATCCTTTGGACTCACCCCTGTAGCCAGTTTTTAATCCAGGTACTCACCCTATGGTCAATGCCAACTGTATCAAATGCTTTTGCAAAATCCAGATACACCACATCCACAGCCCTTCCTTTATCTAGATGGCAGTTCACTTCTTCATAGAAGGTTAATAGATTGGTTTGGCAAGAACGATTTTTCATGAATCCATGCTGATTTCTGCTAATGATGCAGTTTTCATTACTGAAATCTTGTATATGGTCCCTTATCATCCCCTCCAATAGCTTGCAGACTATGGATGTTAGGTTAACTGGCCTGTAGTTCCCAGGGATATATCACAGCCGCTTTTTAAATATTGGTGCTATGTTGGCTTTTCTCCAATCAGCTGGTACCATTCCAATCAGTAAACTGTTAATAAAAATTGGGTACAATTACAAACTAGGTATCAGTTGACTGAGTTCCTTAAGGACACTCGGGTGCAAGCCATCTGGTCCCAGTGACTTATTTATGTTAAGTTTTTCAAGTCTATTTCTAATTCTGTCCTCTGTTAGCCATGAGGGTGCTTCCTGTGACGTGTTATGAAGATTAACATTACTGTCTTGGTTACTGTATCCCCCCGTTTTCCTTGTGAAGACTGAGGAGAAGAACAAATTCAAAACCTGCTCCATCTCTCTGTCTTTTGTAACCAAATTTCCTTCATCATCCCTTATGGAGCCTAAATGTTCTGGCCTCCCTTTCTTACTATTTATATACTTAAATCATTTCTTGGGATTTTTTTTACTCTCCTCCGCTATGTGCCTTTTCGTGTTCCGGGCTGCTCTGATCAGACAAAGCTCTGACACTTCCTGGTAGTGTCGAAACGAGCCAACTCCCTCCTACCAACAAACATAACCACTGGCCCATCGCCATGTTGTGCTGTTTAAGTGGCGGTGGGTAACATTTTGCCTGATCAGACCAGCCTGGCATTCAGGCAGAGTGTGGGCACTTTAAACTGCTGCTGGTATGTGCCGATATCTCTACATACTTTATACCTAACAAGAGCAGCAACAGAAAAAAAATGTGAGCTGCCCCAAACTCAGCAGCACCTGCTCCGCAATGAGATTCCATGGATGCTACTGAAATGCTATTTTGTAGAGTAGATGTTCCACTTTCCAGAATTTGTGCTGAAAACATCTCTTATTATGGGTCATATAAACCTAACCTGCCTTATTAGAGATAAAAAGCTGAATTGTTTATTTCCCATTGTGGCATTAAAAGAATGCTTTAGAAAGTAATGTGTAGTGTCATGTAAAACATCCCTCAATGAGCTCTATACTAATCCAGTAAGAGGCATCACATCAAACAATGTTGTGTTCTCTTGTCCTAATAAACCTGACTGTGACAGCTCTATGAGCGCTTCGCTCTTGGGGGTCTGGGACCTCCCTGCAGTGCAGCAGTTAGAAAAATGTTTGTCTTTTACTTTCAAAAAGGGTCATGGACTCATGATACTAATTAGGGTGATGCCTGAAGAGTGTCTTTTCAACACAGATCCCCCCGTGATTTGTTCATAGGAGGGGGCCTCGGTGACTGACAGCTACATATTCAATTCTTGGCAGCCTCCAAGTGTTTTTCCTCAGAGTTTCCAATGATTTTTCTTTTCTTTTTTTTTACTGACCAATGAGGTTCTGTTAGGTAGTTTGTGGGGCTTTATATGAATGGTTTTGTAACAGCCTGAATGATTACTTCCACATAACAAACAATACAATTTTTATTCTACAAACAGCAAAAAATGCATAGTGGTATCTATAAAATACAGTAAAGCAGGGTCTCTTGTCTCTTCTTGCTATTAATTGTTAAATAGGCATTATTAAGACATGTGCAGCAAGAAACAAGACAATTCCCAATTTTTGTTATTTTTCTTCTATCTATCTATCTATCTATCTATCTATCTATCTATCTATCTATCTATCTATCTATCTATCTATCTATCTATCTATCTATCTATCTATCATTGACTTCTCTGTGTGTTGAATGGACACAGTCCAGAAAAAAATACACTTTCAAGAAAAATATAAATATATAATATATATATATATATATATATATATATATATATATATATATATATATATATATATATATATATATAATAATTGACTTCTCTGTGTGTTGAATCGACACACTCCAGAAAAAAATACACTTTCAAGAAAAATATATATAAATCTATATATATATATATATATATATATATATATATATATATATATATAATAATTGACTTCTCTGTGTGTTGAATCGGACACACTCCAGAAAAAAATACACTTTCAAGAAAAATATGCACAATTTAAATTTTAGCCCTTTTCAGCCTGCAAAGGTTTCAATAAGTGCCTTCCGATAAACTACAAAACTTAGCATGATTGCAAGTAGGGTCCTACTCTGTGGAGTTCCAGGTAAATGTAAATGGATGCTTATGTGATGATGGCTCATTGGCTTGACATTCTTATGCAGAGCAGGTGTTTCGAGCATTTAAAGCATTGTTAGTTTGCTTCTACTACGTTGTAGAATGAAGTAGCTCCAATTAACTCTGTAGGTAGCCTATTGAGCTAGGCTCCCCAAAATCATCACCTCCCGCAGTACTTAGCCTTACACAATATAACATGTCTATGATGGTTAACCTATAGTTGTATGGAAATCACTTAATTTTGCAAGTTGTTGGACATAAATCTTTACAATGGTGTTGGACAAATGGCCCTTTACTGAGCATATACCCCCAACAATCTTTTGGGGAGCAACAAACACAATTGAGTATTGTCCATGTTACTTTTTTATTTGCACTAACATCCACATTTTCAGGGCAAGCTTTAGGGTGTGCTCGCTTCTTAAAGGTCCAAGCGATACTAAGCCCTGGTTCACACTGATGGGGTGCACCGCATAGCAATCATGCGATCTGCTGCCGGTATCAATTAAAAGTTAACAACACTCAGGGCTGGTGCAAAGATTTTTGACACCCTAGGCGAAACCTCATTATGCCGCCCCCCTGACTCCACCCCCTTTGCACAGCCAATGTATACCCCACCTATTTAATGAAGCACCCATAGAATGCAGCCTCACCAGCACCCATCAAATTCAGCCTCCCCAGTGCCCATCAATGCAGCCTACCAGCTCCCATCAATGCAGCTTCACCAGCGCCCATCAAATGCAGCCTACCAGCGCCCATATATGCAGCCTACCAGTGCCCATCGATGAATGTTTGCATGCATCCATTCATTCGGGAGTCGGGACTAGGGATGAGCCGAACACCCCCCGGTTCGGTTCGCACCAGAACCCGCGAACGGACCGAAAGTTCGCACGAACGTTAGAACCCCATTGACGTCTATGGGACTCGAACGTTCGAAATCAAAAGTGCTCATTTTAAAGGCTAATTTGCATGGTATTGTCCTAAAAAGGGTTTGGGGACCCGGGTCCTACCCCAGGGGACATGTATCAATGCAAAAAAAACTTTTAAAAACGGCCGTTTTTTCGGGAGCAGTGATTTTAATGATGCTTAAAGTAAAAAAAAAAAAAGTGAAATATTCCTTTAAGTATCGTACCTGGGGGGTGTCTATAGTATGCCTGTAAAGTGACGCGTGTTTCCCATGTTTAGAACAGTCCCTGCACCAAATGTCATTTTTAAAGGAAAAAATCTCATTTAAAACTGCTTGCGGGTTTAATGTCATGTCGGGTCATGGCAATATGGATGAAAATCAGTGAGACAAACGGCATGGGTACCCCCCAGTCCATTACCAGGCCCTTTGGGTCTTGTATGGATATTAAGGGGAACCCCGCACCCAAATTAAAATAAGGAAAGGTGTGGGGCCACCAGGCCCTATATACTCTGAACAGCAGTATACAGGCGGTGCAAACAAGACAGGGACTGTAGGTTTGTTGTTAAGTAGAATCTGTTTGTAATTTTGAACATTTTTAACGTGTTTAGCTCCAGCCAAAAAATCTTTTCTAAGCTTTTTGGAAAACATAGGGAAGGGTTATCACCCCTGTGACATTTGTTTTGCTGTCTTTCCTCCTCTTCAGAAGATTTCACCTCACTTTTTTGTCCCAATGAAAAATGTTTTTTGAAAATTTGTTTTTTTTTGTGGAACAAGGATTGGAAAGCATCAGTGGAAAGGAGAAATTGTTTTCCCATATTAACTCTTACAGGACTGCCAGATTGCTGTCCTTCTTGGGCACCCCCTCTGTCCGTGCTCATGTTACTGCCTTCATCGAGCTCAGTATCGTCATCAGAGCCTTCCAAACGCTGGGCATCCTCCTGGAGCATGTACCCAACACTGTGGTCAAACAGTTCGAGGGAATCCTCATGAGGACATGGTGGAGCTAGGGAAGGAGTCACTGATGACATTGAGCTGAGGGAAGAGGCCGCTGCTTTGCCAGACAAAGCACCCTGGGCATGGGTGAGAGAGGATGAGGAGGATGAGGACGGCTTGGTCATCCACTCGACCAAGTCTTCCGCATGTTGCGGCTCAACACGGCCAGCTGCCGAAAAAAAGGCCAAGCGTGTCCCATGGCCACGTGCTGATGAGGATGCACCGTCTCCACGACCAGCACTAGACACAGAGCCTGCTTGCCCTCTCTTATTGGCTTGTGACTGTCTGCCTCTCCTTCTTGGCCTTCCAGACATACTAATGGCCTGTAGCTGCACTAAGCTGGGATAGAACACCTGTAATTTTCTTCAAGTAGCTTTATATACTGTAACCAGACAAGCCTGCCTGTCAGTAGGAAGATAACAGGAACGGATCTAGCTGAACACTGTGAGCAGGACGCACTGTACTAAATGTAAATAGTCTAGCTGCCTGACCGTGGTACTAATAGGATCAAATAGAACACCTGTAATTTTCTTCAGGTAGCTTTATATACTGTAACCAGACAAGCCTGCCTGTCAGTAGGAAGATAACAGGAACGGATCTAGCTGTACACTGTGAGCAGGACGCACTGTACTAAATGTAAATAGTCTAGCTGCCTGACCGTGGTACTAATAGGATCAAATAGAACACCTGTAATTTTCTTCAGGTAGCTTTATATACTGTAACCAGACAAGCCTGCCTGTCAGTAGGAAGATAACAGGAACGGATCTAGCTGAACACTGTGAGCAGGACGCACTGTACTAAATGTAAATAGTCTAGCTGCCTGACCGTGGTACTAATAGGATCAAATAGAACACCTGTAATTTTCTTCAGGTAGCTTTATATACTGTAACCAGACAAGCCTGCCTGTCAGTAGGAAGATAACAGGAACGGATCTAGCTGAACACTGTGAGCAGGACGCACTGTACTAAATGTAAATAGTCTAGCTGCCTGACCGTGGTACTAATAGGATCAAATAGAACACCTGTAATTTTCTTCAGGTAGCTTTATATACTGTAACCAGACAAGCCTGCCTGTCAGTAGGAAGATAACAGGAACGGATCTAGCTGTACACTGTGAGCAGGACGCACTGTACTAAATGTAAATAGTCTAGCTGCCTGACCGTGGTATACTAATAGGATCAAATAGAACACCTGTAATTTTCTTCAGGTAGCTTTATATACTGTAACCAGACAAGCCTGCCTGTCAGTAGGAAGATAACAGGAACGGATCTAGCTGAACACTGTGAGAAGGACGCACTGTACTAAATGTAAATAGTCTAGCTGCCTGACCGTGGTACTAATAGGATCAAATAGAACACCTGTAATTTTCTTCAGGTAGCTTTATATACTGTAACCAGACAAGCCTGCCTGTCAGTAGGAATTTAACAGGAACGGATCTAGCTGAACACTGTGAGCAGGACGCACTGCACTAAATGTAAATAGTCTAGAAGATAACAGGAACGGATCTAGCTGAACACTGTGAGCAGGACGCACTGCACTAAATGTAAATAGTCTAGAAGATAACAGGAACGGATCTAGCTGAACACTGTGAGCAGGACGCACTGCACTAAATGTAAATAGCAGGAACGGATCTAGCTGAACACTGTGAGCAGGACGCACTGCATTAAATGTAAATAGTCTAGATAGAAGATAACAGGAACGGATCTAGCTAAACTGAATACAGTGTATATATATATATGCAACACCTGGGATGCATATATATACACAATACACTGTAAGTGCAGCTAACTGACTGACTGTTCTGCCTAATCTATCTAACTCAAATCAAATGACACTGTCTCTCTCTCTCTCTATCTCTCAGCACACCGGAACACACACTACACAGGGCCGCCGTGCAGGCGGCCTTATATAGTGTGGGGTGTGTACTAAATCCCCTGAGCCATAATTGGCCAAAGCCACCCTGGCTTTGGCCAATTACAGCTCTCTCTACTGACGGCGCTGTGATTGGCCAAGCATGCAGGTCATAGTGCATGCTTGGCCAATCATCAGCCAGCAATGCACTGCGATGCCGCAGTGAATTATGGGCCGTGACGCGCCACACGAATTTAGCGCGAACGGCCCATAACGTTCGCAATTCGGCGAACGATCGAACAGCCGATGTTCGAGTCGAACATGGGTTCGACTCGAACACGAAGCTCATCCCTAGTCGGGACACAGACACAGTCCTTCGCTGCCACTGCACCTCTGACACTATGTGCAAACGGAGCGGCAGGTGATGCCTGCTGATGCTGAGACTTAGTTGCTTGCTGCAGACAGAAGAGAGTAGGAACACTAGTGGGCGGGTGCCCAAGGCAGCAGTACGCCCTAGGCGGCTGCCTAGTTTGCCTAGTGGTAGCACTGACCCTGACAACACTCCAAAAGCAGGTTGCAAAACATAGTGAAAAAGGGAGAAAGGCTGGTGCCATGGAAGTCAGCTAAAACATAATTTTTTATGGCATGTGAACAGCATAAAAACATTATGTTTTAGCCGACTTCCATGGCACCAACCTTTATCCCTTTTTTGCATGGATTACATGGAGGTTTACAGAGACTTCACAGGCTGAGTGTTGTGTTCTTGAGGCTCACCAGACATTGCACAAAAGGTAGTAGCTTGTATGAACCTGTTCCCGCAAAACACAGTGGGTTTTGCCTGAACTTTATCCCATGGGTGTAAACACCCAAGGAATCTGGTTCCAGTGCAAACAAAAAAAGTACCTTTTTCATTCGGATGCGGTGCGACTGGAGCCATTCAAAATGAATGGCTCCAATCGCACAAAATCGAATGTGATTTGCACAGGAATGTGGTGTGATTCACATGCGGTGTGCAGTGTGAACCAGGACTTATACACAAAGCTTTAGTAGAATGTTAAATAAGACAATCTTTGAGGGAAAAACTAAGAACTTAAACAAACATAGGTAGCAATGGTAATTAAACTTGGATAGTTGGTGAGATAAGGAAAGGATTGGGCTATGGACTGGTAAAGGGGAAGAGTCAAAGAGATGAGAGTGGTAATAAAACTGTTGGATAGTCCTCATTGGAGCTTTTATGATCAGACCAAACTCCACTAGCTCATTGTCCCCCCCGCACACTCCATCATGAGACATCATATGAAGGTTCAAGACATACTGTCATGTATCTTAGGTGTGAGCCTGACGTGCAGAGGGTGGACCTCTCGTACAACTCTGGCTCAGAGACCACTGGAGTTGAGACAGTGGTGGTAAGAGCACGGTGGGGTAAGAGTGCCTGCAGGGTTCTCTTAGCTGGAAGTGGTGGTGCCAGATGAGAAGCTGGAACAGCTGGTGCAGGAGTGCTGCGGTTGCAGGGCAGCAGATGCAGGTCAGCAGGTGCAGGTATGCTGCGGATGCAGAGCAGCGGATGCAGGACAGCAGGCTGGAGCAGGATCAGACAAGCCAGGTCATACACAGATGAGCAATCAGCATAAACAGCAGGCAGAGAGTAGTCAGAGTTCATGCTGGGTTTTGGCAACAGGTAATCAGGCCGGCAGACAGGAGAAAGCAGGGTCAAACAAGCCAAAGGTCAGGACTGGAGATAGTAGTGTGGTCAGGAAGCCGGATCAAATACTGGAACAGGATACAAGCACCGAGTCAGGTTTCAGAGGACAGCTGCAGATCAAGCCGCAAGGACCTAGTGCCCCTGGAGCATCTTTATAGGCCACTAGGCGTGTCTAAGCGTGTCTAACGTGCACGGTGTCTGTGATTCGCGCATGCGCGTTGGCACACGTCTTCTAATGCGGGCAGCACATCTCTGACACATACACAGGAGCTTGGAAGCCTCCTGCTTTGCCACCTCGAATAGGATCTATCCTTCCTACTCTCCGATCCAAAAAATAAGTGCGCTCCTTGCAGGGTGTCACAGGTTTTACGGAATACAGTCCAATATGGGGTAATTCTGTGTATGGTGAGTTGATGAAACTGCCATGGGCAGGGATGTGAAAGAGATGGGGTATAACTGATTTATGGCAGGTCTTTTGGAATGGCAATTTTTGCTCATTTGAAGATCCACCTTCCACCTCCCCTCCGGGATGCAATTCTACTACTGACAGCTCAGGCACGCTGTTCTTGCTCAGGAATTGGCCACTGATTGAACTTTATCCCCTACACCTGTGTTTAGGTATATTCATTCTGTGGTGGACACAAAGGGTTTTATCTCAAACTGTTACGGTACGTTACTACCTTCCTACCTGGAAGGTTACCCATGCAATGCCAAAGATAAATGGGAGCAAGATGTGGGCCCCCTGGAGGGTGAGCTCGGGGATAATGCCCTAATGTCCTGCATAGCTCTCTTAATTCAGCCCAGAATCTCTCACAACCTTATATTGTGCTTCAAGCTCATTATACTTCTTTACGGTTGCATTACATTGGTGTCCTACAAACTCCACTCTGTGCCAGGCATACCACTGGGGCTGGGGACCTTATTCATCTGCTGTGGAGATGCCACAAACTGCGCCGCTACTGGACAGATGTGGTTAACACTATAAATTCTGTATTTTACAATACAGTTCTTTTTGAAACCACCAGGTGTGTTTTGGGTATCCTGGATGACCTTCAGTTGACAGAACTCCAGGCGGTAATGGTGAATAGTGCCTTATTCCAGGCTCATACATTAATCTTGCAACTGTGGAAATCTCCAAGGACTCCCACCCACAAAGAATGGATATTTAATGTGAGGGAATACCCTCAGACTGGAAAAAAAAATTTCCAGCACAGAGGGAGCTTGAGTACATTTGAGAGGTTATGGGGTGACTGGTTGGCAGTGCCAGGCCTTGCTCCTGTGTAGTTTGTGCTGGATAGGATCCTGGGCTAGGGAAAGAGGAAGGGGAAAGAGGGAGAAAAAAAAAATATATTTATTTTTTCTCTTCCTTCCTCTTATTTTACTATGTCCCGGGAGGGATCTCTCTCCCTTTGCAACAATGTCTCAATGTATTTATTTCCATGTTATGTGGATATGCCTACTGTATGGCTATGTGCTTGGGGGGAGCTTATTGCATCGCACCTTGCATTGTGCTTGACTTGAAATCTTATCGCTGATATAAAGTGTGGTTGTACATGCTTTGCCGCAAGATTACTTTTATCGGCTGCGGGAGAGGGGCCCCCCTCCCCTCCTTACCGGAGCCGTCGGCAGCGGCGGAGGCGATCGCGTCTGTCCCCTGCTTGGGTATGGAGACGAGTGAGGAGAAGATGGCCCCCACCCATCTCCATATCACTGCAGGGCGGAAGCGGCGTCAAAACGTCACTTCTGCCCATAGCTCTTAAAGGGCCATTTTTAAAAAAAATGTTTTAAATTACAATTTTTTTTTTTTTTATTGCATTTTAATGTAAATATGAGATCTGAGGTCTTTTTGACCCCAGATCTCATATTTAAGAGGTCCTGTCATGCTTTTTTCTATTACAAGGGATGTTTACATTCCTTGTAATAGGAATAAAAGTGACACAATTTTTTTTTAAAACAGTATAAAAATGTAAAAAAAAGGTAAAATAAATAAGAAAAAAAAATTTTTAAACGCACCCTGTCCCGACGAGCTCGCGTGCAGAAGCAAACGCATACGTGACTAGCGCCCGCATATGAAAACGGTGTTCAAACCACACATGTGAGATATCGCCGCGATTGGTAGAGCGAGAGCAATAATTCTAGCCCTAGACCTCTTCTGTAACTTTAAGGGTAAAAGTTTGTCGCCATTCCACGAGCGGGCAGAATTTTGAAGCGTGACATGTTGGGTATCAATTTAAATTAATATAAAAAAAAAAATTGGGCTAACTTTATTGTTGTCTTATTTTTTAATTCAAAAAAGTGTATTTTTTCCAAAAAAAGTGTGTTTGTAATACCGCTACGCAAATACCATGTGACGGAATGTATTGCAATGACCGCCATTTTATTCTCTCTAGGGTGTTAGAAAAAAAAATGTATAATGTTTGGGGGTTCTAAGTAATTTTCTAGCAAAAAAAAAATAGTTTTTAACTTGTAAACAACAAATCTCAGAAAGAAGCTCGGTCTTTAAGTGGTTAAAAACAAAATTGTTAGATAGTGATTTAGAAAACTGAGGTCCACATTTAGTCTATTATGCTTTGTGTCAAATAGAATAATCATTCTTATTTCTAAAGTTTTCCTTTCCTGAGTAGTTTTGAAGGTCCTCTTTAAGAACCAAAACATTCATGTCTTCCATAGTGTGGTCTGGTTCTGCACACAGAAGGTTTTTTACCTTAATGCAGAAAATGCCCTAAGACCCCTTTCACACTGAGGCAGCTTTCAGCATTTTAGCACTAGAAATAGTCTAAAAACTACCTTCCATGCCGCCCGAGTGTGAAAGTCTGAGTGCTTTCACACTGGGGCGGTGTGTTTGCGGGACATTAGAAAAAGTCCTGCAAACAGCATCTTTGGGGTGGTTTGGGAGCACTGTATACACAGGCATTTTTTACCCCTTCTTTGGGGTTAAAAGCGCTAAGTTAGCGGCCAAAAAGCGCTGCTTAAACAGCGACAAAGTGCAGCTAAAATGAGCTGAGCTTTACTGCTAACGCACGGGTGGCCCCAGTGTAAAAGGGGTCCAAGGTAAAAAAACAAAAAAAAAAACCTTTTGCATTTAAAACCACTATAAGATGGTGAAACAGGACAGAATTTACAAATGAGGAGGATGCAGATACCATTAACCACATGTGCAAAGTGGCTGTATTTAATGGGCACAGTGGCTGTATATGATGGGCATAGTGGCTGCATATGTTGGGCACAGTGGCTGTATTTGCTGGGCACAGTGGCTGCATATGATGGACACAGTGGCTGCATATGATGGGCACAGTGGCTGTATTTGCTGGGCACAGTGGCTGCATATGATGGGCACAGTGGCTGCATATGATGGGCACAGTGGCTGTATTTAATGGGCACAATGGCTGCATATGATGGGCACAGTGGCTGTATTTGCTGGGCACAGTTGGCTGCATATGATGGGCACAGTGGCTGTAGTTGATGTGCACAGTGGCTGCATTTGATGGGCACAGTGGCTGCTTTTGATGGCACAGTGGCTGCATATGATGGGCACAGTGGCTGCATTTCCTGGGCACAGTGGCTGCATATGATGGGCACAGTTGGCTGCATATGATGGGCACAGTGGCTGCATATGATGGGCAAAGTGGCTGCATTTGATGGGTACAGTCGTTGCATTTGATGGGCACAGTGTTTTTTTGATGGGCACAGTGGCTGTATTTGATGGGCACAGTGGCTGCATATGATGGGCACAGTGGCTGTATTTGATGGGCGCAGTGGCTGCATTTTATGGCACAGTGGCTGCATATGATGGGCACAGTGGCTGTATTTGATGGACACAGTGGCTACATTTGATGGGCACAGTCGTTGCATTCGATGGGCACAGTGTTTTTTTTGATGGGCACAGTGGCTGTATTTGATGGGCACAGTGACTGCATATGATGGGCACAGTGGCTGTATTTGATGGGCGCAGTGGCTGCATTTTATGGCACAGTGGCTGCATATGATGGGCACAGTGGCTGTATTTGATGGACACAGTGGCTGCATATGATGGGCACAGTGGATGCATTTGATGGCACAGTGGCTGCATTTGCTGGGCACAGTGGCTGCAATTGATGGCACAGTGGTTGCAATTGATGGCACAGTGGCTGCATTTGATAGGCACAGTGGCTGCATTTGATGGGCACAGTGGCTGCATATGATGGGCACAGTGGCTGTATTTGATGGACACAGTGGCTGCATATGATGGGCACAGTGGCTGCATTTGATGGGCACAGTGGCTGTATTTGATGGACACAGTGGCTGCATATGATGGGCACAGTGGCTGTATTTGATGGACACAGTGGCTGCATATGATGGGCACAGTGGCTGTATTTGATGGACACAGTGGCTGCATATGATGGGCACAGTGGCTGTATTTGATGGACACAGTGGCTGCATATGATGGGCACAGTGGCTGCAATTGATGGCACAGTGGCTGCGTTTGATGGGCAAAGTGGCTGAATTTGATAGGCACAGTGAGTTTGCAATTGATTTTTTTTTTTTAAGTATTTTTCAGAATTTTTCAGTTTTTTTGCGCCCCCCCAACAATTTTGAACACCAGTCGCCACTAATCGGTACCCGGACAATGTGACTGGCTGGGGTATTGCGTGATCACTATGATTGGTCATAGCGATCACATGATGGCAATGTAACCAAAACAGTCAGGCATGGATTCCATGCCTGACTGTTTTGCTTACTATTGTGATGCTGTGATTGGCCCACAGCTATCACATGGTACTTGGGCCCCCCAGAGTAGTATAGTGTCACTATAGTGATGGTGAACTACTCTTATATAAAAAATTGTTTAAAAAAAAGAAACAAAATGTTAAAAAAATGTTTACCCACTTCAGCTCCGGAAGGTTTACACCCCCCTTGATGACCAGGCCATTTTTTGTGATTCGGCACTGCATTTGTTTAACTGACAATTGCGCGGCTGTGCGACGCTATACCTAAATAAAATTGACCTTCCTTTTTTCCCCACAAATAGAGCTTTCTTTTGGTGGTATTTGATCACCTCTGCGGTTTTTATTTAATTCTCTAGAAGCAAAACAATACCGACAATTTTGAAAAAGAAAATATTTATTTTTTTTACTTTCTGCTATAAAACACACCCCATAAAAAAGTTAGAAATCTAATGTATTTATCAGTTTAGGCCAATATGTATTCTGCTACATATTTTTGGTAAAAAAAATCCCAATAAGCGTATATTTACTTGGTTTGTGTAAAAATTATAACATCTACAAAATATGGGATAGATTTATGGACTTTTTATTTTTTTTACTAGTATTGGCGGCGATCAGCGGGACTGTGACATTGCGGCGGAGAAATCAGACACTAAGTGACACTTTTTGGGGACCAGTGACACCAATACAGTGATCAGTACTAAAACATATGCACTGCCACTGTACTAATGAGCGATCAAAGGGTTAAATGTGTCCCTAGGGAGTGCTTTCTAACTGTGTGGGAGGTGCTTGTACTGTGGGAAGACAGAGATCCGTGTTCCTGCTTAGCAGAAAAACAGGATCTCTGTCTTCCCTTGTCATATGCCTTGTTTACATAGGCAGACCGCCGTTCTGCCTCTGTCGGGAACGATCGGCGGGTCCCAGCAGATATCAGGTCCGCCATAATCACTGATTGTCTCCCGTTGTGTCCAATCACAGTGGGAGCTGGCCACCGGTGGTGCCCGTGCATGCCGCAAACCCGCAAATAAAGGTCACGTACAGGTACGTGATTTTACCGGTAGGAGCCACCGCCCCGCAGTACATATACGTAGAGTGGTCGGCAACAGGTAAAACATTTTTATAAAAAATTATTTCATTTTTTTTTTTTTTTTACATACTGTCATCAGTCAGTATCCCTGATCACCGCCACGCCAGTCATATGATGACCCTGTACTGCAGGACAGTATGTAAAAAAGAAATTGTAAAAAAAAAAAAAAAAAAAACACTTTTTATTGAATTTCTTTATTTTTCAAAAAACTGTGACAAAAAATTACAACTTCAAAAAACTTGCCATGCCTTTTGCTAAATACCTTGGGCTATCTAATTTCCAAAAAGGGCTCATTGGGGGAGATTTGTACTGTCCTGGCATTTTAGGGCCTCAAGAAATTACATTTTTAAATATATATATATATAGAACTGCAGCCAATCTCTTCCCAATCACAAAAGCTGTAGATCGCAGCTACAGCAAAGTTAGAGAACCAGACAATGTCTCCTATCCTTTACAATGTGTGGGGGTGCAGTGCCTCCCCCTCAGTGCAGGTGCGGTGTGGGGAACTCTGAAATTGGAATGCATTAGTGTCTCACCGACACTTCCCTGCGCTGCTCTGCTGATGTTGAGGGAGTCGTTTGCCGGCAAAAGAGGCTTCGTGTGCCGCTTGTGGCACCCGTGCCGGGGGTTGCCTACCCCTGCTCTATAACTTTCACACAGACTAAATAATATACACTGATTTGGTTATTTTTAGCAAAGAAATGTAGCAGACTACATTTTGCCCTAAATTTATGAAGACTGATTATTTGTGTGCAAAATTTTATAACAGAAACTAAGAAAAATTTGTTTTTTTTCAAAATTTTCAGTATTTTTTTCATTTATATAGCAACACATTTTAAACCCAGTGGTTATTAAATACCACCAAAATAAAGCTGTATTTATGTGAATTTTTTTTATACATTTCATTTGCCTACAGTGTTGCATGACTGTGCAATTGCCAGTTAAAGTTGCACAGTGCTGAATAGCAGAAAATGCCATGGTCATAAAGGAGTTAAAACCTTCCAGAGGTCAATTGGTTAAAGGTACAGTGTAAAAAAAAAAAAAAAAAAAAAAAAAAAAAAGTAAAATAAATTATAAAATTAAAAAAAAAAGATTTAAAGCGCCCAGTCCCCCCTCTCCCATGCTTACCTGCAAATGTTAACTTGCAAATAGGTCCTGCACGCATATGTAAAAAGTGATTGCACCACACATGTAAGGTATCTCCACGGACGTCAGAGTGAAAGCAATAATTCTGGTGCCAGACCTCTCATGTAACTCTAAACTGGTAACCTGTAAAGGCTTTTAAAGCATCACCTATGGAGATTTTTCGGTACTGTAGTTTTTCGCCGTTCTGCAGGCGTACGCAATGTTAAAGCGTGACATGTTAGGTATCTATTTACTCAGTGTAACATCATCTTTTATGTTTTACCAAAAAAATTGGATATTATATTGTGTTTGTTTTCACTAAAACTAATTAAACTTTATTTTTTCCCCTGAAAATCTGCGTTCGATAAACCGCTGCGCAAATATCATGCAACATAAAAAATTGCAACAGCAACCATTTTATTCTCCAGGGTCTCTGCTTATAAAAAAAATATAATGTTAATATAAGTAATTTTCCAGCAAAAAAATGCAGATTTTTAGATATATGACAGAGATGTCAGAATTGGCCTGGACTGGAACTGGATAAAGCTTGTTCACACTGATAGGAAGTGTTAAAGATCCTTTAGATATCTTTTTAAGTAAAGCATGATCATAGTAACTTATCACTTACTGTTTATCTTGCCTTAAAAAAAAAAAAGAAGCCTTACTTATGAGATGCATATAGTGTTAAGAAAAACTTTTTAGAGTTGTTAAAATTCTGCTTGTTTAACAAGCAAAGTATGAAGTGTCTGTAAAGACGAACCATGAGACTGCATTTTCACTCCACCTTCCCGTCATCTTCAGTGCGTTTCTACAGAACCTATTGATCTGGAACTTACTTTTGTCACTCATAACAAACAAAAGCGCTTTTAATACAAGGTTTCTTTAAACTATCACACCTCTTTTGTCTCCTTCCTGTTCCTTCTCTGTTAACTGAGAATTCACTAAATTATTTAGATATTACCATGGAATCTGTTTGTTACACACAAATAAAAGGCTGTATGGTGCTTGTAATTTTAGACACAGTTCAGGTGTGATATGGTATATCCCATTTAAAGTAGTCAGGACCAAGTATCTTGTGCATAGTATTAATAGTTTTTTTTTATATTTCTTTAGAACTATAAAACATTCCATTAAAGTAATTTTAAAAAAATAATACTGTAAATGAATCTTCACTTATACCAATCTAAGGTTGTCACATGATGAATCACATGATGAATCCATTCACATCCAAATCTTTATTAATAATACAACACTGTTGTTTTATTAGTCTCCATTCATTAATCTAAAAACAATGACATCCATTCCAGAATTACCAATGAGTTGGAAACACAGTTCAGGTCGCTGGACGAAAAATGTAAAAAAAATAAAATAAAAGCTGAACATAACAGCAAACCCCATGGAAGTCCATGTAACTTTCTTCTGCCCCTTTTTCAGGACCAGTGTGCAAGCTTTTGTGTAAAAAGAGTATGGATGGCTGGGCAATGTCATGGGGGACATGTACCAATGCAAAACCTTTGGTTGGTGGGGACTTGCCAGGAAACCCCCCAGTAAAGCACATAGTTGATGTTGATGGGACATCATTGGTTCTTAGGGTGCACCATGGCGTTTTAGCAACCCATGCTGTCATACTTCTTGGATGCAGGAGACTGGCTCACACAGCATCCTTGGTTTCTAGGATGCAGGTAGTGGAGACACCAAACTCGAATCTCATCTCTATCCAGAGTATCCGCTATGGCGCGAGGCCCGATTTATCAAGACAGATCATATTCACTTTGATGTTTTTTATGCCTAATATTTGGAGCTCCACAGTTAACATTTGAGAGGACAGATCCACTTTATTGCAGTTGGATAACTCTCAGTTTACATTTAAGACACTTTTCTAGTGTCCCAGCTGAATTTTATAAAATAATACAAACTTAAACAAGACCAAGTAATTCCTTGTGTTGGTCTATTTACTATGTATTGCAATATTGAACAATATCGAAAACCGCTCTCCTTATGTCTCTGGTATGCTCTTACTGCTGCAACTCTGCAACTCCAGCTATAATTGCAATGATGAAAACGGTTCTCCTTATGTCTTTTTAACTCTGGTATGTTATTTTTGCTTAACCACCTGTAGACTGTCCACATTGCTATGCTTTTTTTTTTTCTCTCTGTGCCTTACCTTAAATTATGACCTGTTCTTATCTTTATTAGCTGCCCCCTTGTAAGTCTGTTTAGCCAGTCATGTTTTATTAACTCCCTGATTAGTAATTGGAAAGCACCCATCCCCATCCCTAGCAGTATACAACTAAGCATCTCTTGGGAATGGCACATTTGCCAAGGGGTGGCACATTTATAGATGGGGTTTTTTCTCAAAGTGGGGGTATTTCTATAAGTGGGAGCACTTCTGACTCTGCACTTCAGTGAATTCACAAAACAAATTAAAACAAGAAAATACTTTGAAAAACACCACACAGACTACAGGTGACCTTGTTTACCCCTTCAGCTCTTTCTCCCCTTTTAACATGCGCTGTCTACCACTCCTTCTTACAGCTGTGTCCTCTATCCTTAAACTAATTCTCATTCACACCTCTTCTCCAACCCACAGCTTAAAGATATCACACTCGCTTCTATCCTCTCCTTATTACTGCACTCACCAACTCCTGCTAATTCTAAATCTACACGCACACAAAAAATCCAGGACACTGGAGCATGTCCCTTCATATAAATCTCACTCCCACATTACATCCCTCACCCTTCTGCTTCTCCTAACCTCTGGAGATATATCCCCAAACCATCATTTAACTGTACTCAATGCACCCATTACCCTTCACCATACCTCCCAACATTTTGAGATGGGAATGAGGGACACCTACTAGCAAACGTATGTAGGCATAGGACATGCCCCCTGCCACACCCTCTTAAAGGAGAATTAAACAAAACAAAAGGTTAATTAAATCCACAAGAGATTTTTTTTACCACTACTATTCCTTTATACTGGCTTTTAACATTTTCAAATGCACCAATTTAGAATTTGGATGAAAGGTTCAGCACTGGGAAACACTTTTTGAAAGATAAAAAGTGCATTTTATATACAACTATATAGATCAGACCAAAATGAGGAACAAATGAGGGGGAATGAGGGACAGAGGCACATTGCTCTAAATCAGGGACAGTCCCTCAAAATCAGGGACATTTCGGAGCTATGCCTTACATTCTCTGGCTGCAGCTGCAATGCACACATTTCTCTTCTTCCCAAGACCAGACTCCCTTTCTCTTACACCCTTAGGAATGCCCACTCTGTAACAAACTCATCTCTCTCCATGATCTCTTTATCGCTAACTCATTTAATCTACTCGCCATTACCGAAACCTGGCTTCATGAATCCGACACTGCGTCTTCTGCTGCCCTATCCCATGGTGGTTTTCTCTGGGCTCACTCTCCCAGAACCAGTGGACACAAGGGAGGGGGTGTTGGAATGCTTTTAGCCCCACATAGCACATTTCAGGTACTTCACCCACCTCCCTTTCTGTCACTCTCCTCATTTGAGGCACACTGCATTTTTCTTTTCTCCCCAGTTTCTCTAAGGTTAGCTGTGATCTACCAGCCCCCTGGACCATTATCAACTATTCTTGATTATTTCTCTGCCTGACTACCCTACTTTCTCTCTTCTGAAATCCCCACAATCATTCTCGGGGACTTCAACATCCCTACTAATAATAACACTGCTGTTTCTTCCAAACTTCTCAGTCTAACCTTCTCATTTGACCTGAAGCAATGGATGAATGCTTCTACTCACTATGAAGGCAATTCCCTTGACCTTGTTTTCTCCCACCTATGCACTCCATGCAACCTCTTCAACTATCCTTTCCCTCTCTCTGATCTCTACCTTATTAGTTTCACTCTCTCCCTCTCCTCCACTTCCTCTCCCTTCAACCACTTAACAGCTAACCATAGAAACCTACGCCATCTCAACCCTTCTCTTCTCTACTCTGCTACTGACCACCTCTATGACAAAATCGCACCCCTGCCTGCACCGACCTAGCCACTTCTGTCTACAACGCTTCACTTTTTTTTTTTAAAGAAAGTCAACGTTTCACTTTTAGCCTCCCTGGACATACTGGCCCCTCTCACTACACGCAGAATCAGGCCCCATTCACTTCAACCTTGGCAAACAGATGACACTAGAAGTCTGAAAAAACATAGCCATGCTCTTGAGTGCCTGTGGCGTAAGACTAATTCTCAGAAAGACTTCAACCAGTGTATATCTGCCCTCCAAAAATACAATTACTGCCTCCTCACAGCCAAACAGACCTATTTTATCACTCTCGTTAACAACTTATCATCCCGTCCCCATCAACTCTTTCTACCTTCAACTCTCTACTTCGTCCTCCACTGGCTCCACCCACTAACCAACTAACTGCCCAGGAGATCGCACAATCAATTCAAACAGAAGATTGAAACAATTTGTGAGGAGATCCTTGCTGTTTAGATACTTTTCACGCTTTAGACTTCATGCCCACAGGTACAATCATTACTTCCCTCATTCAACCCAACCACTATAGATGAGGTTGCTAAACTACTTGCTAATGTCCAACTAACCACCTGCCTTCTGGATCCTGTAGTCTTGCAAATGCTAAGTTCACCCTCTGACTCTATTCTACACTCTCTAACCCACATGTTCAATCTCTCCCTCTCTTCTGGCATCTTCCCCAACCCTCAAAGCACGCACTAGTCAACCCCATACTTAAAAAGCCTTCACTGGGCCCAACCAATCTTAACAACCTTTTCTCCACCACCCCGCTCCCCTTTTTATCCAAACTCCTTGAATGTCTGGTCTACAACTGACTGAGCAACCTTGCAGAGAATAGCCTTCTTGATGCCCTTCAGTCTGGGTTTCGTCCTCCACACTCCACAGAAACTGTTCTCCTAAAACAAACGATCTACTAATGGCCAAAACCAATGAACACTATTCTGTCCTCCTACTCTTGGACCATTCTGCTGCCTTTGATACGGTTGACCACCCCCTCTTCCTCCAAAAACTCCACGTCGTTGGTCTCCATGACTGTACTCTTCGCTGGTTCTCTTCCTATTTATCCAACTGAACCTTTAGCGTTACTTACAACTCTACTTCCTCCTCTTCTCTTCCTTTCTCTGTTGGGATCCCCCAAGGTTCTGTTTTTGGGCCTCTCCTATTTTCAATCTACACCTCCTCCCTGGGTCAACTGATAGCATCCCATGGCTTCAAATACAATCTCTATGCTGACGACACCCAAATCTATTTCTCTACCCCTCAGCTCACTCCCTAATAGACTCAAACTCAATCTATCCAAAACGAAACTTATTTTTCCTCCACTACTTGCACCTTCTTCTAAACTCTCTGTCAAAATCGATGGCCCCAATATCAGCCCATCCCAGCATGCCAAGGTCCTAGGCATAGTCCTGGCTCTGCACTCTCATTTAAGCCCCACATCCTATCACTGTCCAAATCTTGCCGCCTCAACCTCTACAACATCTCCAAATATGCCCCTTTCTAACCAATGACACAACAAAGCTCTTAATTCACTCCCTGGTCATCTCTCCCCTCCACTACTGCAACTCCCTACTCATTACCTCTACATAGTCTATCCCCCCTTCAACCCATCATGAATGCTGCTTCCAGACTAAACCACCTTACCAATCGCTCTGTGTCTGTTACCCCTCTCTGTCAATCTCTCCACTGGCTACCGCTCACCCAACAAACTAAATACAAAATACTAACAACTTACAAAGCCATCCACAATTTAGCCCTCAGCTACATCACTAGTCTAGTCTCAAAATACCAACCCAATTGTTCTCTTTGTTCCTCTCAAGACCTCCTGCTCTCTAGCTCCCTCGTCACCTCCTCCTTTGCTTGCCTCCAGGACTTTTCTAGAGCCTCTCCAATCCTATGTAACTCCTTACCCCAACCTGTCCGATTTATCTCCTACTCTATTAGCTTTTAGACGATCCCTGAAAACCCTCCTCTTCAAAGAAGCCAATCCTACCCACACCTAACAACTGCATTTTCATTTTCTCCATCAGTTCATCCCCCACAGTTATTACCTTTTGTATCACTTGACCCTCCCTTCTAGATTGTAAGCTCTAACAAGCAGAGCTCTCTGATTCCACCTGTATTGAATTGTATTGTAACTGTACTATCTGCCCTCATGTTGCAAAGAGCTGCGCAAACTGTTGGCGCTATATAGATCCTGTATAATAATAATAATATAAAAGTATTGTAAATTCTTTTCATATAATGGTGCCCCACTATAGTTAGATGCCATTGTTATATATGTATAGTAGGTGTGTTTTTAGTAGATGCTAATGAAAGGACAATGAGGTTCATTTTCTAAAGGCAAATTTACTGTGCACTTGAAGTGCAGGTGCATTTGCTCTAGATCTGAGGGGAAGCTCTGCTGATTTCTATCATCTAATCATGTGCAAGCAAAAATGCCAATGACAGGTCAACCTTGTGTTTTGGATCATTGTCATGTTTGAATGTCCAAGTACGTCCCATGAGCAGCTTCCTGGCTGATGAATGCAAATGTTCCTCCAGTATTTTTTGATAACATACTGCATTCATCTTACCATCAATTTTGACCAAATTTTCTGTGCCTTTTGTAGCTCACACATCCCCAAAACATCAGCGATCCACCTCCGTGTTTCACAGTAGGAATGGTGTACCTTTCATCATAGGCCTTGTTGACTCCTCTCCAAATGTAGCGGTTATGGTTGTGGCCAAAAAGCTAAATTTTGACTTTGTGCCAGGTTTGAGGCTTGTCTCTGTGCTGTTTGGCATATTATAAGTGGGATACTTTGTGATATTTGCGTAGTAATGGCTTTCTTCTGGCGACTCGACCATGCAGCCCATCTTTCTTCAAGTGCCTCCTTATTGTGCATCTTGAAACAGCCACAACACATGTTTTCAGAGAGCCCTGTATTTCACCTGAAGTTATTTCTGGGTTTTTCTTTGCATCCCAAACAATTTTCTTGGCAGTTGTGGCTGAAATTTTAGTTGGTCTACCTGACCTTGGTTTGGTTTCAACAGTACCCCTCATTTTCCACTTCTTGATTAGGGTTTGAACACTACTGACTGGCATTCTCAATTCCTTGGTTATCTTTTTATATTCCCTTCCTTTTTCATACAATTCTACAAACTACCTTTTCCTGCAGATCCTTTGACAATTCTTTTGCTTTTCCCATGACTCAGAATCCAGAAACGTCAGTGCAGCACTGGATGAAAGATGCAAGGGTCTATCAGGAGTCCAGAAACTCATTGACCTTTTATACACACACACTAATTACAGGCAAACAGATCACAGGTGAGTATGGTTACCTTTAATAGCCATTCAAACCCTTTTGTGTCAACTTGTGTGCATGTTATCAGGCCAAAATCAACAGGATATGTAAACTTTTGATCAGGGTCATTTGGGTAGTTCCTGTTTTCATTATGATTTAAAAAAAGTAAACACGATTGATAATAAATGGCTTCAGCCAAACACTAACCATGAGTGAAAGAAAAGTTTTTGTGTTATCATTCATATTCTCTGAAAAATGGCCAAGAAATCATAAATTCTGCCAGGGTATGTAAACTTATGAGCACAACTGTATACCCAGTGAATTGATTGGCCTCAGGTGATACACAGAGATGAAACAAATCCTCCTACATATGTTGTATCTGTAGTCCTCTCTTCTCTACATCTGTTCAAAGTACTGAATTCTAAAGCTTGTTTTGAAAAGGGGGCGGAGAACTGAAATTTAGCAAAAGGGGGCGGAGAGCTGAAGTTACACTTTGCAGAACTTAGTGAGGAGAGCCCCCTCAACACAGCACGCAGGAACAGAGCTGAGGCTGTCAATCAGCTGGAGCCCCCTCCTCTGTCACCATTTTTCTCTTGGTGTCAGGAAAACTTGTCAGTAGTGATTCATGCTGATAGCAGGGGAACAAAGCAGCAGACAAAAGTGACACTTAGGGGTTGATTTATGAATGGCAAATAGATTGTACAGTTTGGAAAGTGCAGTGGCACTCTGCAAGTGCCGTTGCTTCAGAGCTTAGTAAATGAGGGAAATGGCATGCAATGCCAAGCTGCTGCTAACAAAGCAAACAGAATATTGGCATGCATGAAAAAGGGGATCAACTCCAGAGATAAAGCGATAAATCTCCCACTCTACAAGACTCTGGTCCGGCCGCACCTAGAGTATGCTGTCCAGTTCTGGGCACCAGTCCTCAGGAAGGATGTACTGGAAATGGAGCGAGTACAAAGAAGGGCAACAAAGCTAATAAAGGTTCTGGAGGATCTTATGCCGCGTACACACGGTCGGACTTTTCGTCTACAAAAGTCCAACGGACGCTGACGGACTAAAGCTGGCTGGTAATCCGATCGTGTGTGGGCTTCTCCGGACTTTCAACGTACTTTTTTAGCCTCAAATCCGACGGACTTTAGATTTGAAGCATGCTTCAAATCTTTACGTCGTAACTACGACGGACCCCGAAGTCCGCTCGTCTGTATGCTAGTCCGACGGACAAAAAAACGACGCATGCTCATAAGCAAAAACTAAACGGAAGCACTCGGTCTAGTAAAACTAGTGTTCGTATTGTAGGTAGCACATTCATCACGCTGCAAAATCTGTGATCGTTGAATGCAGCGCATTTTATTTCTTCTTTACGAGTGCTCTAAAGAACGAAGGTGTTTTGCTGTTCATAATCAGAGTTCTCCCAAACTGATTTCTGGATTCTTTTTCTCTTTGATCTCATGAATGATATAGTATGCATTTTAAAAACAATGTTTCCATACTAATAATACTTTTTCCCCTTTTTTTTTTTTTTTTTTAGGTTTGTAAAGTTACCACAAAGAACCCATTATTCTTTTTTTTTTTTATAGTGATTATTTTTTAGTTTTTAGATAAAGTTAACCCAAAGCACCGTTTTTGGTTATGTAAATTTTTTTATTTTCAAGACTTACCACTTGAACATTATTAACATTAGTAATGTATTTTTGGTGTGTTTTTTCCAAACTCAATGAGATTGTTGTCCCTTGTTAATTTAACATTGTGTGTAAAATCAATGATTTCAAAGAAAACACATAAAGTCTTTTGCTAAACTCAAAAAAGATCCATTTATTCATGGTCAAAATAAAATAAAGAGGAAGTCAACGCTGGAAAAAGTCGGTGTACCAGAAAATTGGGATCTTGCGGAGTCCATATAAGAGGGAGCACAATCTGGTCCAAGAATCCCAGAGATCAACAGCACCAGCAGATGATCTAGATGTCCCCAGACTGTGGTCCTACAACAGCCTGCGTCTTCTGTCAGACCAGACTGAACCCAGGTCATCACTTTCTTCTCTTCCCTGCAGCCTTTCCTCCACGCTGCCCTGCAGCCTTCCCTGTAGCCTTCTTTTGAGGCTGTGGCTCTGGTGTTTCAGTTGTGGCAGGAGGAGGAGGAGGAGGAGGAGGAGGAGGAGGAGGAGGAGGAGGAGGGGGGGCTGCCTCATGTAGTTGGGTGTTTTGTGTTAGCGTGCCCTGCAGCCCCTTATGGATTGTTTCCCCAAATAGGCGCTCACAAATGAGGCGCTGCTCCCAATCCATCTGAAGAAGCCTGCTGGCTAAGTAGCAGCCATAGGATTCTTCCGCTTCGGGGGGGCTCCTTAAAAAACGGGTGGCCTCTTGCATGAGGCGCAGGGATGCGTCCTGTGTGACCATCCCCTTCCTGGCCCTTTTTTTGGGAAGGTGGAGGGGAGGCACTTGGGATTCGGTCAGGCTCCTACTGGGCCCAGCCACCTCACTTGGCCCAGCCACCTCACTGGGAGCAGCCACCTCACTGGGAGCAGCCACCTCCTGCCTGACACTGGGCCCAGCCTCCTCCAGGATGATGGTGAATCCGGCCTCCTCCAGGCTGTCCATGGGCCCGGTCTCCTCCTGCCTGCCACTTTCCCCACATTCCTCCTGGATGGACTCATCCTGTGTATAAAAAAAGGACAATAGTTTGAGTATATTTTTTTGGGTTCATCAATGACACACAGTTTGCTTCTCATGAATAGCAAATTCAATGTGAATACATCTCTTTAATAAAAGAGTCTAATCAGACACCCTAATTATTTCAAGCAGGTGCCAAACATATTTAGCCACTACTGTCAATTGATATGTATACACAATTTTGAGTGCAAAATTATTTTAGACAATTATAACATCCAGTTAACATCATTAATATTAGTACAGTAAATATTTGTTAAAATAATTTACCTGACTCCAGATGGTCATATCTGGTTCATCCAGGATGGAAGACCCAGCTTGCTCCTCATCAGCCTCTGCTGGGGTGGAGGGAAGGGTGGAGGGAAGGGTGGAGGGAAGGGTTGAAAGTGATGGCCTGGCTTCATTCTGGTCATCCAGAAAACGGAGTTGATTGTAGTACCACAGCCTGGGTACATAAACATCATCTGCTGATGCTCCTGATCTCCTTGATTCCTGGATCTTCTTATGCTCCCTCTTATACATGTTCCTCAAGACCCCAATTTTCTTGAGCAATGTCTCCATTGTTGCTTCCGGGATGGTCGCCTGGACAAAGGCCAGAAGTCTCTCCAGCGTTGACTTCCTCACATGCTTTGCATAATACTGAGGGTGTTTCACCTCCCACAAATTCCTCATCTCTCGATATTTCGAAATAAAAGCTGTAAGGAACTCTGGATCCTTAAATAGGGGATTCATTATATCTGGAAAAGATGAAGTCACAAGACAAAAAACACTTTTATTATAGGTTTCTGCTAACCCCTCATCATCTTCTCCCTATGTAGGCCTCATCAATCTATCAAGCCATATAGGCCGCTTGCTACAAAGTCATGACCATAAAACCCAAAAAAATATATATCTAAAATTACCTTCGTTTTGTAACGTCCTGGTCCACTATCACCTACCACAGAACGTACGTACGACACGTGCGCAAGGCCCCTCTTTATACACTACGCATGTGTGAAACTCCGCCTGCGTCGCCCGCCCCTGACGTTCGAAATTAACTCATGTTCTCCGCCCCCTAATTCGACGCACAGAACGTACGTACGACACGTGCGCAAGGCCCCTCTTTATACACTACGCATGTGTGAAACTCCGCCTGCGTCGCCCGCCCCTGACGTTCGATTTTAACTCATGTTCTCCGCCCATTTTTTGTTACGGCGCGTAGTGGAGTTAAAGAATGGCGGAGACACCTGAAATGTTGACGACCTCAGGTAGTGGAGACAGCCCGGAGGCTGGAACGTCAACTAAATCTATGAGGCCTAGATTTAAGGCCTCTAATATGAGTTTTAAAGAGATGGTGGAGATGGTGGCCATTCTTCACAAAGACGACTATGATGGGAATTATGGGCCGTACGCACGGCCAAATTTGCGCAAGGCCAAAATAATGGCGAAGGTCGTGGAGACTTTGCAGGCATCTTTTGGGGTCCAGCGCTCCAAAGATCAATTGAGAAAAAGATGGTCTGACCTGAAACTCAGGGAGCCGGATCAATACCGACGTATCCGGAAAGTTCTTAAAAAAGTAAGTACTTGTCGTGTTTTTCTCTTGTGTTTATTACCTTGTATACTGCTCCATGTGCTTTTCCTTCCTATACGATTTTTTGTTCATCGTTTTAAACGATCTTTTAATAAACCTCGTTACATATCTATAGATAGATCTATATATATAGATATCTATATCTATATCTATATCTATATATATAGATATAGATATAGATATAGATATAGATATAGATATAGATATCTATATCTATATCTATATCTATATCTATATCTATAGATATAGATATATAGAGAGAGAGAGAGAGAGAGAGAAATATATAGAGAGAGAGAAATATAGAGATAGGTAGATAGATAGATATAGAAATGTAAAACATTCTTTTGGAATATTTTAAGTTATCTTAATTTTTTTTCTTTACATTTAGTTAGATATTTAGAGATTTTGTTCCAGATATAGAGAGAGATCAAAAGATTATTAACTATATTTTGAGATATTGATATCTATCTATCCGATATGTCTTTATAATTTTAAATATTGAGGTAAAATAGGAACTCTACACAAACCACTTCACTACAAATGTTGCAAAATTACTATGTACTAAAATATCTGTGTGCTAAGTAGATTAATAATTTTTTGTTTCACATAGGGGAAAAATCACTCAGCCAACAAGAAGACAGTCCACCCCAAGCAAAACCTGATTGGGAAATCAGCCCAAGTCCCACTGAGGATGTGGAGGAAGGAGAGGTGGGCGACATGGGCACCCCACCAGGTGAGTGTCTGACACACCAGCTTACGTTAATCTATGCATGGCTGCCTTTTGTTTAATGTAATTTGTCTACTCTATTTTAGGGGATCTGGTTGTGCTTCATTCAAGCAACAGTGCCACCCCCGAGGATGTGGAGGAATTAGGCTACATGGGCACCCCACCAGGTCAGTGTCTGAGACAACAGCTTTATTTATGGTAAGGTAAACTATGTATGTGTGCATATTTCTAAAGACATTTTTTGGTTTCATTCCACTTTAGGTACAACAAGAAGTGACTATTTCACCTCTGAAAGTGCCCAACGGCTAATTGGTCAAATAATGGCCTGGAATAAAGACATCGATGAAATGCGTAATCGGCTGGATCGCATGCAGCAGGAAATGAAGGACATGATTGATGTTTTGGGTCGAATCTAAATGCCCTTTTTTAAACCCCAAAACATCAATCATGTCCTTCATTTCCTGTTTTGCTGACCCCATTCTGGGCCTTCTCTTTCTTTTTTTGGCAGAACATAAATGGCTGTTTAACCTAATGTAAAAAAGGAGGGCTGTTTCTCGTAAATACCTCAAAAATCCACAAAAAAATAAAACTTGATTTTCTCAAAAACCCAAAAAAAAAAAAATAATTGATTTTAAAAAACCAAAAAAAACTAAAAAAACTTGATTTTAAAAAACCCAAAAAAACTAAAAAAACTTGATTTTAAAAAACCAAAAAAAACTAAAAAAAACTTGATTTTAAAAAAAAAAAAAAATAACAAAACTTGATTTTCAAAAAAAAAAATAAAAAAGCCTGTTTGCGAAAATCAAAAAGCCAAAAATATTTTTTTGTGGATTAGGTAGAAATATTTAAATATAATTATATTTTTCTACATTATTAAGATATCATTATATATTTGTCTATGAACATTTTATACTAAATGCAGAACTGAATGCATAACAACCATTAATAAAAACATCTCCTTATAGGAATTAAATAAATGTGTGGTTTGTTATTTCAAGGCTCAGTATCAGTTTGGTTATAATTGTAAAAAAGTTGTTTACAGTGGCAATGGAGCTTATTTAGACATTTAAAATTAAAATACAGTTGGCACTACAACTGCTCGACCATAACCTAGGAGACAGCCCAAAAGAAAGGCAAGCAATAAATATAATGCAAGATTTCCTCAATATTTTTTTTATTGTAAAAAATTATATATCCTGGCCCATTGCAATGGCCCCCCTACCCATAAAATAATTAACATATTGCTGTCTAACTTGACGGGCACTTTTGGGGGCCAAGCCAGTACGGACAGTATCCAGGCCTGTAAGGTTGGCTTCTATTTGTCCGGCCTCAGGCCCAACTGTGCCTATATAATTGGGAGAATGCTTGTTTAAAAAGTTGTGCAGAATGCAGCACGATAAAATGATAAAATTAAGTTTGTATTCCGCCAAATTAATGGCTGTTTGAAACAGGCGGAACCGGCTGGCCAGAATTCCAAACGCATTCTCAACCACTCTTCTAGCTCTGGCCAGCCGGTAATTAAAAACCCTCCTCTCCGGGGTGAGGGTTCTTTGGGGTAATGGCCTCATGAGGTGCTTGCTGAGAGCGAAGGCTTCATCGGCAATGAAGACAAAGGGGAGTCCTTCCACGTTATCCTCATCAGGTGGCAATCCCAGGCCACCACTCTGGAGACGCTGGCAGAACTCCGTCTGGGCAAATACTCCTCCATCCGACATCCGGCCATTCTTCCCCACGTCCACATATAAAAAATCATAGTGTGCCGACACCACCGCCATTAAAACAATACTGTGGAACCCCTTATAATTAAAATAATATGACCCCGAATGGGGTGGTGGCACAATGTGGACATGTTTCCCATCTATAGCCCCTCCACAATTGGGAAAGTCCCAACGGCTGGCAAAATGGGATGCCACAGTCTGCCATTCCTGTGGCGTTGAAGGAAACTGGGGAATCAAACAAGAAAACCAAAATCAATTAATTTGGAAGCTAACATTGCAAGAAAATTAGACAATTAAAAACATTATTCCCCAGCATCAGTATAACATTAAATAATTTAATTCTTCTGGAATAACTAATATGGAAAGGCACACTTATCAGATTGCTCACCCCCTCTGATGGAACATTGATTACATTTTAGGGGGTTGTGAAATCCCTAAAAAAGATTACTTTTAGGACACGCAGGAATTTAGGGACTAAAAAGGCTACAAGACTGCAGTTGTCGCACTCTGCAGGTGCAGTTGCTAACCAGCTTACAGTAAATGAGGTAATGTAAAAAGGCATTCATGTTGCAAGGAGTACACAATCACAGGCAAGGGCAATTAATGAAAACACTTTGAGGCTTGCATATGATTTGATGATGGAAATCACCAGAGCTTCTGCTCATTTACTAAAGCACTGGAACAAATGCACTTGTAGAGTGCACATGCATTTTGCAAACTGCAACATATATTTGCTTTAGACAAATCAACACCACAGAACATTCAAGCAAATTTTAACGAGGGTGGGGGGGGGGGGTTGTGAAATCTAGATAATTGCTCATTAGCAGCACACTATTTGGAGTGAGTTTAGGTGGGGGGGGTGGGGGAGTTGTGAAATCTAGATAATTGCTAATTATAAGCACACTAAATACACTCAAACAAAATACATTCAAAATGAGTAGACTAGGTGGATATGTTCCCATCACTTCATGCTGGGAAGGTTATTGAAGGAAAATATACATGCATGACAAAAAATAACAGGAAAAAATTCCAGCATGTGTGAGGATAAAAAGGGGACATTCACACTATATTGCAATGATGGTAAGTAGTGTTTGAAGCAAGAAATACATTACATTATCAAAGATTACATAAAAGAACATGTGATGCTAATAAAAGAAAAATATCTTACCTTAATATAGTCCTTCTGCAGGACCTGTATGATGGCAGAACAGGTCTCTGGGATAATGATCCCCAGAGCCTGGGGGGAGATGCCTGTCGAGAACTTAAGGTCCTGCAGGCTTCTCCCTGTGGCCAAATACCGCAAGGTAGCGACCAGCCTCTGCTCCGGAGTGATGGCTTGCCTCATGCAGGTATCCTGCCTGCTGATATAAGGGGTCAGCAAAGCCAACAAACGGTCAAAAACGGGGTCCGTCATCCGGAGAAAGTTCCTGAAATCCTCAGGATTATTCTCACGGATCTCACAGAGCAAAGGCATGTGACAGAACTGGTCACGCTGAAGCAACCAATTCTTGGTCCATGAACTCCTCCTCGCCCTGTTCATGGACTGGTCTTGGGCTGAAGAATAAACTACAGCACCAAGCACATACAATGCACGAGCTCTACGACGAGTACGTACAGGTAACATGGCTTCAAAACGGTCGGCTGGTCAGAACGCACTAAACAGAACGCACTGAAGAACAGCAAGGCCTGTGAAGAACGACCTGAAAATCAGGAACGAGCGGCCAATAAAACAAAGATTTCTCAATGCCAACTGACCAAACGCACTGAAAAGCAGATACAAACCTCACAAGCACAGACTGGACAACAGTTAAAACGAACTGAAAAATACGAGTCTCACAAGCGCGAATCGTCTCTCACCAAACTTCTACTAACACGAGATAAACACGAGATTAGCAGAAGGAGCCCAAAGGGTGTCGTACGGGCTATTGAACTTCCGTTTTATAGTCTCGTCGGACTTGGTGTACGTCACCGCGTACTAGGCTGTCGTACTTTTGTGTGGTCGTGTGTAGGCAAGTCCGTTCGTAAGAAAGTCTGCCGCAAGTCCGCCGAAGGTACGTCGGAAGTATGTCGGACAGGCTGTCGGACTTTTGTAGACGAAAAGTCCGACCGTGTGTACGCGGCATTAGTTATGAGGAAAGGTTGTGAGCACTGAACTTATTCTCTCTGGAGAAGAGACGCTTGAGAGGGGATATGATTTCAATATACAAATACCGTACTGGTGACCCCACAATAGGGATAAAACTTTTTTGCGGAAAAGAGTTTAACAAGATTCGTGGCCACTCATTAAAATTAGAAGAAAAGAGGTTTAACCTTAAACTACGTAGAGGATTCTTTACTGTAAGAGCGGCAAGGATGTGGAATTCCCTTCCACAGGCGGTGGTCTCAGCGGGGGGGCATCGATAGTTTAAAAAAAAACTATTAGATAAGCACGTGAATGACTGCAACATACAGGGATATACAAGGTAATACTGACATATAATCACACACATAGGTTGGACTTGATGGACTTGTGTCTTTCAACCTCACCTACTATGTAACTATGTAGCTCAGCTGACTTCCATCATCCAATCATATGCATGCAAAATTTCAGTTTTTTTTTCTTTCCTTGAATGTGATTGGGTATTCTTTGCAAAAGAAGATTGGCCCTAATTTACTAAGCTCTGGAGCAACTAGACTTGCAGAGTGCAACTGCACTTTCCAAAGTGCACATTCTATTTGCCTTTAGTAAATCAACCCCATAGTGCTCTTAACTGAGACAAGTACACACTATAGAGGGATATGCTTTGTTCAAATTTCATGTCTGAGGTTTACACCCACTTTAACCACTTGCGGACCGCCACAAGCCAATATACAAAACAGATTACAGCGCACACATTCAAGAATATCATTTCCTGCAGGGCTAGTTAAAAACACGTGAACATATTAAAAAAAAATACGGGGGGTTTGGTCACACTATATGGTCATATAGTGCTAAACCAACTTACTGCGACAAAGTACCCCGAATTAGTGGGTCCTACTCTAGTAATAGAATGGAAGATCCTTTGTCTCAACCATGGGAGCTGAACTCCTCTTTGAAGGAGAACTGAAGGGGATACATCCTGTACACTGGTGGCCACTAAATAAGAGGTAATGAGGAGGGGGAGGGGTGTTCTAGCCCAAAAAAACCTGGTCAGGGTCTATTACAATATACAAAAACATATTTGGGGGGCACACCCTACAATGCGTTTAAATTCAAGATGGTGCTGCTATAAGACCAACAAACAGTACAAAACAGATTACAGTGCACACATTCAAGAATGACATTTCCTGTACTTTTTTTTGCAAGCCAATTTACATCGACACAATGGCAGCAGTGGGCAAATGGGCGTACCTGTACGTCCCCTTTAATATGTGGGGCTAGCGGGCGAGCCCGCCACGTACAGCGTGACCGTGCCTGCGGGACCAGCCAACCCGATGTCTGCCGATCTCCCGGCGATCGTGTCACGGAGCCGCAGAACGGGGTAGTGCCTATGTAAACAAGACATTTCCCCGTTCTGCCTTGTGACATGACAAAGATCAATGCTCCCTGTCATCGGGAGCAGTGATCGCTGTCATGTGAGTAGTAACCCATCACCCCCACAGTTAGAATCACTGCCTAGAACACACTTAACTCCTTGATCGCCCCCTAGTGTTTAACCCCTTCCCTGCCAGTGTCATTTACACAGTAATCAGTGCATTTTTATAGCACTGATCGCTGTGTAAATGACAATGGTCCCAAAATAGTGTCAAAAGTGTCCGATGTGTCCGCCATAATGTCGCAGTCACGGTAAAAATCGCAGATCGCCGCCATTACTACTAAAAAAATAATAATAAAAATGCCATAAAACTATCCCCTATTTTGTAGACGCTGTAACTTTTGCGCAGACCAATCAGTATACACTTATTGCGATTTTTTTTACCAGAAATATGTAAAACAATACATATTGGCCTAAATTAAGGAAAAAAAATAGTTTTTTATATATTTTTGGGGGATATTTATTATAGCAAAAACTAAAAAATATTGCTTTTTTTTCAAAATTGTCGCACTTTTTTGTTTATAGCACAAAAAATAAAAAACGCAGAGGTGATCAAATACCACCAAAAGAAAGCTCTATTTGTGGGGAAAAAAGGATGTCAATTTTGTTTGGGTGCAACATCGCACGACCGTGCAATTGTCAGTTGAAGCGACGCAGTGCTGAATCGCAAAAAAGTGCTCTGGTCAGGAAGGGGGTAAATCTTCCGGGGCCGAAGCGGTTAAGCAGTATAACATCATAGAAGTCTAATGCCCTGTACACACAATCGGACATTGATCGGACATTCCGACAACAAAATCCATGGATTTTTTCCGACGGATGTTGGGTCAAACTTGTCGTGCATACACACGGTCGCACAAAGTTGTCGGAAAATCCGATTGTTCTGAACGCGGTGACGTAAAACACGTACGTCGGGACTATAAACGGGGCAGTAGCCAATAGCTTTCGTTTCTTAATTTATTCTGAGCATGCGTGGCACTTTGTGCGTCGGAATTGTCCACACAAACGGTCGGAATTTCCGCGACCGGATTTTGTTGTCGGAAAATTTTATAGCCTGCTCTCAAACTTTGTGTGTCAGAAATTCCAATGGAAAAAGTCAGATGGAGCCCACACACGGTCGGAATTTCCGACAACAAGCTCCGATCGCACATATTCCGTCAGAAAGTCCGACCAGGGCATAAGCCTATTGCCATTTTGTGTCTGTATGTATGAAAACGTGGGCTATTTGGAGTTTTAAGCCAGTTAATACACTTTTCCCAATGGTTGATTAATAACTTTTTTTCAGATACATAAGTTAAAGTGGTGTTCTGGCCAAACATATACTTTTTAATTAAAAATTCCCCTATAATACACAAGTCTAATGTATTCTAGTAAAGTTAGCCTGTAAACGAAGGTCTGTTTTGTTAGTTTATAGCAGCAGTTTGTTATTTTATAAACTTACAGCAGGCCGTGGCCATCTTAAGTCTGGGCATCTGAAGCCAGACTGTATTTCGTCCTGGATCTCATCCTTGCAGATCTCGCACAAGCAGTGTAATAGGTTTCAGGTCAGGTTTCCATAGCAACGGCAGTGTCAGAGGAAGTTGCCATCCCTTCCCAGAAGGCATTGCAAACAGGAAATGATGCAATGGGCCACGGCCAGGGAGGAGGAAGTGAAAAATGAATACAGAAGATACACAGTAGGTGCTGAGAAATTTTTTTTTTAAATATCCAATTCGTTTACAGTGCACAGTTTAGTGAGGGGTGCTGAAGAGTTGTAAAAGTGGGTGGAACTCCACTTTAAAGTCAGACAAATATTAAATTCTCAATTAGTACTCGGTGTAGGTTGGTTTACCTACTATAATCAGTGTTTAGCTTTGTATAATAATATTTTTGGTAGTCACATCTCTGCCTCTCTACAGAGAATAACTGTAGTATTTCTGTACAGTGTGGGATGAAGATAAAAAAAAGGGAAAGTGATAGAGCATGCACTATTCCGGTTCAGTTACACTGGTAGCACCATGAAAAGGCCTTTGATGATTCTAGTGTGGAATTAAAATGTTTTGTTCGCTTGTTCCATGCAATCGGAGCCTGTGAAAAAAAAAAAGTGTAGAAGAATATTTGTTGGCACTTGACTCAGTAGCGTACTTTCTGATATATTGGTCACACCTTAGAAGAAAATTTGTATTGCTCAATATATTATGTAAAGAGAAGATGACACATTTCTTACCATGGAGTGTTTAGCTAAAGAAGACACATAAAAAACGAATAGATTTGTGTCATGTGTAAGGGGAAGGACAGAACAACAATGTTACCCTCCAGATTTGTGGAAGAAAAGCTTTCATCTCCCTTGACATTTCCATCGTGTTTCCTATTGAAGTCCGCAAACAGAAGCCTTGAATGGGATGTGAAATAATAGTTTTTATTCCACCTTGTGTTGTTTGAAAGAAGTGATGCAGGGATTCCTCATAATCCCTCTAAATGATAACAGGCACGTGAATATTTGGGGCATAAGAGCAGGCTGCTCTTAGATCTCATTCATAAAAGGATCATGAAAGTCCCAGTTTGTTGTGATCATGGGACTCCACCTGTGCGTCTCATGCATGGGGCATCAGGTGTTGAGAAGAAGAAACATTAAAGGTGAGCTGTACCAGATAAGTTTTATCATCTGACTCACCTTGTTTTTACAGACTGATAGCTCTTTTATCACTAATCATGTGTTACAAGTGCCATCTGTAGGGATAAACCAGGCTTTTTGAACATGTTTATCATACCTAACATCTACTCAGTCCCGCATATTCAGCAGCTAAGGACTTCTTAACTTGACACTTTAAGGCTGCCCCTATCAATACTAATCCTATAATGCTTAGTAATCGTTCTGTTTTTTTTTAAATTGCCTGTAAGAAAAAGACATTGCAATAACTTTGATGTGGCTTGTGCTTTATTTAAACGATGTGAACCTTTCGGGAAGATACCATGTAGTGTGCACCCTTATTTTGGCCTGTAGTCTGAAGGCATCATTGTGGTGCGACTGCTGTCACCTTTTTATAACTATTTTTATCCGTGTTTTGATTGTGGGATGTGTAACTGCCACTCAAAAGCACCACTTTGGTGTGCTATGAAATGGAAATGATAGTTTCTTGGTAGATATACAGTAGTTATACCATTGGAGGAGTTCATTTACTCGCATTACTAACTGATATATCAAGATGGATGTCACAACACTTCCTCAAACTCAATCTTTCTAAAACCAAGCTCATAATTTTTCCTTAAACCCGTGTCCCTCCCCCTGACTTCTCCATCAAGATCAATAATACAACCATCAGTCCCTTCCGCATGCCACGGTACTAAGTGTAATCCTAGACTCTGACCTGTCTATTCAGCCCCAAATCCAATCACTATCCAAATCGTCCAGACTTCACCTCCGAAACATCTCCAAATACTAATGCTGTGTACACACGACCGGACTTTCGACGGACTGAATCACGTCGGACTTTGACGGACTTTTCGACTGACTTTTTGACGGAATTCCATCGAATCGGACTTGTCTACACACAATCACACCAAAGTCCGATGGATTCGACCGTGATGAGTTACGACCGGACTAGAATAAGGAAGTTCATAGCCAATGGCCAATAGCTGCCCTAGCGTCGGTTTTCGTCCGTCGGACTAGCATACAGACGAACAGATTTTTCGACCGGACTCGAGTCCATCGGAAAGATTTGAAACATGTTCTAAATCTAAAGTCCGTCACATTTTAGACAGAAAAGGTCAGCTGCAGGTCCGATGAAGCCCACACATGGTCAAATTGTCCGACGGATTAGTTCCGTCGGACAAGTTTGGTCGGAAAAGTCCCGCCGTGTGTACACAGCATAACTGTTAAGACCACTAAGCAACTTATTCACTCCCTTGTTATCTCCTGCCTATTGTAACTCCCTCCTCATTGGCCTACCTCTCCGCAAACTATCCCTTCTTCAGTCTAGCGAGTTTGGGGTGGAGGAACTTGACTGGCCTGCACAGAGTCCTGACCTCAACCCGATAGAACACCTTTAGGATGAATTAGAGGGAAGACTGCCAGCCAGGCCTTCTCGTCCAACATCAGTGCCTGACCTCACAAATGTGCTTCTGGAAGAATGGTCAAATATTCCCATAGACTCACTCCTAAACCTTGTGGACAGCCTTCCCAGAAGAGTTGAAGCTGTTATAGCTGCAAAGGGTGGACCAACTCAATATTAATATTAAAGTTCATGTGCGTGTAAAGGTAGGTGTCCCAATATTTTTGGCAATATCGTGTATAAAGATCAAGAATTCTGCCTTTTTTCTGACTTTGTTTGCATTATGAGTTGGGACACAAAGTACTGAAACCACAGGCAGCCCACTTAAATGTTTTGATGGAAGTGAGCAGCAACAGCTGAATAAGTTTCCTTTAATATAGACATGCAAAGAATAATGCAAAATACAGAAAGGATAGGCTCAGTGCTTCAAGCATCTGCATGTTTATGACGACTTTGTGATTCAGCTTCTTGTCTATCCATCATTAAATATGATTTGAATGAATGTTTGTTTTCTTATGTCTGTGACTACCTTTAGGGCTTGTTCGCACCATCAGCTGTGTTGTGTGCTGTGGAGTACACGCTGCTGATGCACTGGTTACAACACATCACAGTTTACTTTTTTTTTCAACTTTGTTGGAATGTCACAAAATGACATTCCATTTATGTTTTTTTTCACAGCAGCGTGTTGAGTAGTGAGTTGCAACTGGCTTCAGTGAAAAAAAAGTGTGTTCTACTTTTTTACAGCACACTCCACCGCAGCTTCATTTTGTGAGCTGAGCAAATGAAACTATAATAGTAAAAAGGATGAGGCCCCAAATCGGAACCAATGTGTGGTCAGCAGAGGTGCTTCCAAGTGAATTCTACAGGAAGGTTGGTATTTATAGATCATAAAAAAAACGTAGTTTTAACACCATCAATACATTCCGTGGCTCTTTAGTGGCCACTTTGTCAGAAAAAAGGTGCACAATACACTTCAATGGGTGGGATCTGTGTGCATTTCTTTAGCCCAGACTATACTGTATCCAGTTGGAAGCCCCTTTTTATTTAATAGGCGCCTCTGCTGACCAGACATTGGTCCCTTTTTGTGGTCTCATCCTTTTTGCCATTGTTCATTGGATCCGATTGCAACCTATTATAGTACAAGAATTCCCAGAAAAAAAAAAACATTTTTCTTTTTTTGAAAAGCCAGTGGAGTGCAAAACACACCTAAAAACTTCCACCCGGTGCCAAAAAAAGTGCACACACATAAAGAGTGAAACGCAAAAACATGCAACAGGTGTTACACTGTCCTCCACTAGGGAAGGACCTTACCCTGATCCCCCGGGGCTCCAGACGGGGACTGAGGTACTTTACATGGGACCATCTGGCTGAAACCAGACGGACCCCCCGTTCTCTGGAAGGTCTGCCGAAATGGACCCACCCAAGTGCTAGGTGGGGCTCCCTCGAAAGGGAGACCCCATGAGAGAGGGCGAACCAAGCCAGAAGGCCTATGTCCACCCAGCCCCTTCCAAGACTTTCAGAGTAGGCCCGAGGACCCACACCCTACTCATCACACTGTGACAAACTGTGACAACACCAAACAAAAAAAAATACAAGAAAGTATATTCCCAGAAAAAAAACATCGAGCATCAAATGCAACTGCCCACACTCTGCGTGGAGGCAATCATATTCTCCACGGGTGCTAAAATAGGTTATTGACTCTGGAATGGGTATCCAGCAACCCTATTTATCTGAGTATACACTTAATACACTTTTTGCCATACTTTTCCCATACGTACAACTGAATACTACACTTAAGCCTCGTACACACGATCGGACTTTCCGATGGGAAATGTTCGATGACAGGCTGTTGGCAGACAATCCGACCGTGTGTATGCTCCATCGGACAATTGTCTGACTTTCTACCAACCAATGTTGGCTAGCAGGTTTTCAAATTTCCCACCAACAAATGTCTGTTGTTGGATTTTCCTATCGTGTGTACACAAGTCCGTTGGACAAAAGTCCAAAGTACAAACACGCATGCTCGGAAGCAGAAGCGGTCGGTCTTGTAAACTAGTGTCCATAATGGAGAATTAACATTCGTGACGCGGCAAATTATGAAATCTCCAAATGCAGCGCACAATTCTCTTCTTCTTTAGTGGGATAATAATGAAGCTGCTTTGCTGGTGATACTGATGGAGTTATTGCAAACGAATTTTCAAAGGCTTTTTTTTTCTAGTGATATCAAGAATAATATTATTATGCTTTTTTTTTTTTTATTTGTCACCATTATCCGTAGTTTTTAAGATCAAAGATACAACTATGTTGGTGTCCCTTGTCAATTTTACATTGTATTTTTGAAAATGTAACTGCCTACTCCCAAACTGTCATTTGAAGTAAATCACATAGCCAAGTATTATTCTACACAATTTTTTTATTGTGCATTTAAAAAAACAAATAAAATTAGACATGCTATCTGCCAATAGAACTTAACCAAAAAGTGCATTCTATGCATCCAAATATGTAGAAAATATACCAAATCAAATCATTATTCAACCAAAAAAATAATGTCAAAGCAATAACTCCAAGGCCAATAATAAATAACACGTTATCTCCTCTGATCCGCAACATGTCTGGTTGACGAACGGGCGTTCAGAAACGAACTGAAAAGCGCAAACTGAAAAGCACTAAATGAAAAACGTGAAAAGAAAAGTGCAAATCAACACTCACCAAACTTCTACTAACATGAAATTAGCAGTAGGAGCCCAAAGGGTGGCGCTAAGGAGCTGAAAAACCACGTAGTACGTCTAGTACATCACTACGTTCGTAATTGTTGGCCAACATTTGTGTGACCGTGTGTATGCAAGACAAGTTTGGGCCAACACCCTTCGGACAAAATTCCACGGTTTTGATGGCGGAAAGTCCAATCGTGGGTACGGGTCATTAGAATGATCTTTCCTGCAGCTTTTTATACCTCTTTTCCTCCTTGTCTCTGCTCATGTGGAGCTCCACTGACTCAAATGGGACCTAAAATAATTTGCCTTGTCTGTGTGTTGGGACTAGCTAGCCACCCAGTGTGCATCGATCCTTACACAGATCATAAAGCACACTGCCAATGATGTGCTACACTAAAACTATTGTAGGCTTTGGTTGGTGTTGGTAGAATCCTTATTTACCTTTTTACTTGTTTTAAGTGGCTCGTAACCTTTTTGTTTCCCTAAACATGTAGTCACATGTAGTGCTACCTCCTGAATGACTGCTTGATCCACAGCTCAGACCTTACTTCAAAGGAACAATTCATTTATTGGGAGTTCTTTGGAGACTCTCAGTACCAGCACCTATTATTTTTTAACATCCATCGGCTGAAATGTATATGAAAGTTCAGTTTCATGCAATGTTTCCACTGCACCCACATGTTATTTGTATCAGTAATTAAAATGTTTTGGGTCTTTTTAGCTCGTCGTATACAGCAAGCAATAGATCAAACACATACATTACTAACAAATGACTGCTCCATTTGATAGAATTTCAACTATTGTTGCTAGCACAGTATGTACATGGCTGTGAAAGATAATTGCACTTAATTATTTTATTATAAACTTAGACAGCTAGTTTGACAGTAATCTGTAAATCGGTAGGCATTTATTTAAGTGTTAACAAGAGAAGAGTTCATTTGCTCTTTAAGAGCCATGATGTATTTCAAACACTCAATGGTCAAACATGGTTATATGTACCGTTAAATGTATTTATGTCAGTTCAACAACACTGACTAATTACCTAAACCAGGGTTTCTCAACATGGGTTCCATGGAACCCTAGGGTTCCTCCAGAGGTTGCCAGGGGTTCCTTGAGAAATTAGAAATTTCTGCCTCTCAGATAGGTTCCCGCCGACATCATTGGTCTTTTTAGCTATCTGTAAGGGGATAATTCCTCCCAGTGACCGCAAGTGTAAGGAGCATTCTTCCTGCTGACCATCACACTAAAGTACCACAAGTTATAGATATAGTAATATTTAGCAGGGGTTCCCTGAGACCGGAAAGTTATATCAAGGGTTCCTCCATGTTGAAAAGGTTGAAAAAGGCTGACCCAAACAATTCACTCAAATTGTATCTAGTTGGGTAGCCTCTCGTGCTAAATTTGTAAAATTGATAAAACTAGTTGATCTGAAAGTGCAAATTTTGATGAGCCACATTTGACACCTTTGAGTATCTGTGTGTTGATTGCCAAAAGTTAACTATGTGCCTGGCATTTGTATGTTCCCTCTATGTTCACATGGGGGCCTCCGCTAAGCAGAATCCGCTTGCTCAGCGAGGCATCTCTCCGCTGATCTCCACTGAGCAGGCTATATCTGCTCCGCTATGCAGAGTGGACATGAACACAGTCCCGCTCTCCTCTATGGGGCAATCGAATGGAAACAGTCCACCTGTCTGTTTCCATTCGATGCCATCCAATCCAATCTGCCAGAAGGATGGGGAATAGGACTACCAGCTATCTGTTTTTGGCAGACAGGATGGGATCGCATGGCGGCGGGTGTCATAGAAGAGACTGGATGGTCCAATCAGGTCCGCCTGAAAAACTGACAGGCAGACCTGATTGGACAGTCCGTGTGAAAGGGGCCTCTACTGGGTACTCCTTTTTCCTCCTGCAGATAAAAAAACATATTGGTACTGTAGGTTAATTGGTATTTGCCTAAATTGACCCTGGTGTGTGTGTGTACATGTCTGCATGACTGTATTGACACCAGTAGACTGCAAGACAGGGACTGATATCGGATATGAATGGTAGATATGTGCAATTCGTTTCGTAACTAATCAAAATTCAGCCGAATTTTGCATTTTTCGGACATTCAGATGCATCCGAATGTCCGAATAAAAAAATAACGAATTTCAATGAATACGAAAGAAATTATAACGAATATAACAAATTAATTCGACAAGATTCGGTAATTCGTTAAAGATCTAATGAAACAAAAGGTCAACTCAAAGTAAAACTTACAGTCCAATCAGCTGATTAATTTTGTGCTGGAGGTTGGATTACTGGCAAAGTGCATTCTTGAGAACTGAGTGAGAAGGGTGTTGTATTGTATTTGAGCAGAGGAGAAGAGATATTGTCATTGTGTGTGTTAATAGATTTAATAAACAAACGACTTTCCAAACTACGAATCATTATCACGAATATATATACATACATAAATATCGAATTTCAACTAATACGAACGAAATTATAGTGCATATAACGAATGAATTCGACATGATTCAAGATGCAGTATAACGAATATCATAAAAATATAAGTAATACAGCGCTGCGTGGAAAAATGGAAGTAAATAGCAGCCAACACACCTATAGACCCAAGTATTAAAAAAAGAAGTGTACAAAAAAGTGTAGCGCTATAAACTTAGAAAATTGAGTGAATAGTGTTTGAAACACAACTCAAGTGTATAACATACAATTAAGTGTTAACATAAAAAACTATGATGTACTCTATATAGTACAAATACAGTGTACATACTGTGAATAAAAAGTGGAAAAAACACAATAGCAATATTAGTATGAGCTAAATATAATACACTGTGTACATATATGGTATACAGATAATATAGACAAGAATTTAAAAATAAAAAAAATAAAAAATAGTAAAGTCCAAAAAAGTTCAGATGGGGTTGACACCACCCAGAACCCGTATATCGAAAGTCCACCAATGTTGTTGAAAATGATAAGAAAAAGTGAGAAAGCCACCACTCAGGGTCTTAGGGGGCTTACCAAAGGCAAATGACAAGGGAGGACCTATGTCAACCAAGTCACCAAGGCTGAGGGATCAACTGGATCAAATAGGTAAGTAGAATAGGTATGTTGAGGTTTGGAGGCAGCAAAGATGAGCAGGAAATCTGTTAGTGGTTCAAGAGTCGTCACCGAAGACATTGAGAGGCTTACCAGAGGTTGTTGACTTGAGAGGACTTACTTCATCCAAGTCAAAAAGGCTTAAAGACCAACTGGTCAGAGTGATGCGTCTTCTCAGATATCCTCAATGACTTCCAAACCAAGATGGCAGTTCAACTTCCACAGTTATCCACACAGCATAGAAAGTAATATTCCAATAGAAGACACACACGGTAGGCAATCCAGAGGAACAAAAGGTAATTTTTGACGGCTTGAGTTGACGGTTTTCCGTACTGGGACGCAAGAAGAAAATGACCACTTCAGCCTCGGAAGGATTTACTTGATCAAGCCCTTTTTTGCGATACGACACTGCGTCGCCTTAACTGAGAATTGCGCGGTCGTGCAATGATGTACCCAAACAAAATTGACGTCTTTTTTTCCCACAAATGGAGCTTTCTTTTGGTGGTATGTGATCACCTCTGCGGTTTTTATTTTTTGTGCTGATATCAGGAAGATGTATGCCGGGTGACAGCGTGAGAGTGGGTTGTCCACTCTCAGCACATCCATAGGCTGCACTGCACGGCTCCTGTCATCTCTTCTCATCGCTGTCACCCGGCATACATCTTCCTGATATCAGCACAAAAAATAAAAACAGCAGAGGTGATCAAATACCACCAAAAGAAAGCTCCATTTGTGGGAAAAAAAAGACGTTAATTTTGTTTGGGTACAGCATTGCACGACCGCGCAATTCTCAGTTAAAGCGACGCAGTGTCGTATCGCAAAAAAGGGCTTGATCAGGTACATCCTTCCGAGGCTGAAGTGGTCATTTTCTTCTTGCGTCCCAGTACGGAAAACTGTCAACTTAAGCCGTCAAAAATCACCTTTTGTTCCTCTGGATTGCCTACCGTGTGTGCCTTCTATTGGGATATTACTTTCTATGCTGTGTGGATAACTGTGGAAGTTGAACTGCCATCTTGGTTTGGAAGTCATTGAGGATATCTGAGAAGACGCATCACTCTGACCAGTCGGTCTTTAAGCCTTTTTGACTTGGATGAAGTAAGTCCTCTCAAGTCAACAACCTCTGGTAAGCCTCTCAATGTCTTTGGTGACGGCTCTTGTACCACTAACAGCTTTCCTGCTCATCTTTGTTGCCTCCAAACCTCTACATAGCTATTCTACTTACCTATTTGATCCAGTTGATCCCTCAGCCTTGGTGACTTGGTTGACATAGGTCCTTCCTTGTCATTTGCCTTTGGTAAGCCCCCTAAGACCCTAGGTGGTGGCTTTCTCACTTTTTCTTATTATTTTCAACAACATTGGTGGACTCTCGATATACGGGTTCTGGGTGGTGTCAACCCCATCTGAACTTTTTTGGACTTTACTATTTTTTATTTTTTTTATTTTTAAATTCTTGTCTATATTATCTGTATACCATATATGTACACAGTGTATTATATTTAGCTCATACTAATATTGCATTGTGTTTTTTCCACTTTTTATTCACAGTATGTACACTGTAGCTGTACTATATAGAGTACATCATAGTTTTTTATGTTAACACTTAATTGTATGTTATACACTTGAGTTGTGTTTAAAACACTATTCACTCAATTTTCTAAGTTTATAGCGCTACACTTTTTTGTGCACTTTTTTTAGTATAATGAATATCGACACTCTACAGAAATGACGAATTATCCGAAAATGAATTAACGTAACATAACGAATATAACAGAACGAAATTATGTATTTTACGAATGACAACGAACCGAAACTAACCAAAATTTTCCATTGTGCACAAGTCTAAAATGGTTCCATATTTTTGGTAAAGTGCTGCTGCTGAACTGCTGAATTAGAAAAAAAATTCAAATAGCTGTAATAGTTTGTTTGCTAAATGTTAACCATGACAATTTCTTTACTAAATGTTTGTTTGTAATGTTTACAAGAATTCAGTTCATTTTCTGACAGCTAAACTTCACATTTAAATAAATGTGCATGGCTGCTTCTATGCCCACTTTCCTCCTTTGATTTAGTTCTTTCATTCTGTTTGTCAGTGGTATAATTATACTACAGTGAGGGAAAAAAGTATTTGATCCCCTGCTCATTTTTTACGTTTGCCCACTGACAAAGAAATGATCAGTCTATAATTTTAATGGTAGGTTTATTTTAACAGTGAGAGACAGAATAACAATAAAAATATCCAGAAAAACGCATTTCAAAAAGGTTATAAATTGATTTGCATTTTGATGAGTCAAATAAATATTTGATCCCCTATCAATCAGCAAGATTTCTGGCTTCCAGGTGTCTTCTATACAGCTAACAAGCTGAGATTAGGAGCACTCTCTTAAAGGAAGTGCTCCTAATCTCAGCTTGTTACCCTGTATAAAAGACACCTGTCCACAGAAGCAATCAATCAATCAGATTCCAATCTCTCCACCATGGCCAAGACCAAAGAGCTGTCCAAGGATGTCAGGGACAAGATTGTAGACCTGCACAAGGCTGGAATGGGCTACAAGACCATCGCCAAGCAGCTTGCTGAGAGGGTGACAACAGTTTGTGCGATTATTCACAAATGGAAGAAACACAAAATAACTGTCAATCTCTCTCGGTCTGGGGCTCCATGCAGGATCTCAGCTTGTGGAGTTTCAATGCGGTGAGGTATCATCCCAGGACTACACGAGAGAATCTTGTCAATGATCTCAAGGCAGCTGGGACCATATTCACCAAGAAAACAATTGCTAACACACTATGTCGTGAAGGACTGAAATCCTGCAGTGCCCACAAGGTCCCCCTGCTCAAGAATTTTTATCTTCCTGTTCAGCACTGAAGTGAAGCCTGGGCATACAGCCAAGACAGCTGATTAGAGGAAAGGCACACACCCCCTCTCCTCATAGGTAGAGACTTTCAGCTCTGTTTGTTTAATAGTTCAGGGCTCCGGTAATCTATTTATAGCATCCTCCCCAACACAAAACTCCGGCTGCTTTTATCATATGTGACAGAGAATTTGTCAGGAGTTATCAGGCTGATAACAGAAGAACGAGGCAGAAGACAGCTACGGGACATAGTGCTTTAAAGAGAGATAACTAAACACTTCCAGCTCAAATTTGAAATAAGGTTTACATCCACTTTAAGGTCATGGAGTGGCCTAGCCAGTTTCCAGACCTTAATCCCATAGAAAACATGTGGAGGGAGCTGAAGGTTTGAGTTACCAAACCTCAAAACCTTAATGGCTTGGACAGGATCTACAAAGAGGAGTGGGACAAAATCTCTCCTGAGATGTGTGCAAACCTGGTGGCCAACTGCAAGAAACGTCTGACCTCTGTTATTGCCAACAAGGGTTTTGCCACCAAGTACTAAGTCATGTTTTGCGAAGGGGTCAAATACTTATTTCACTCATTAAAATGCAAATCAATTTATAACTTTTTGAAATGCGTTTTTCTGGATATTTTTGTTGTTATTCTGTCTCTCACTGTTAAAATAATACTACCATTAAAAATTATAGACTGGCTCACCTCAGTGATAATTTCCTGTTCCGATAGGCTCCTCAAGCCATTCAATAGTTGGGGACTAGAATCCCTTCCTATCTCCACATTATTTTTCAATATAACTTCCAGCCTTTGCTAGCTACCTTCTCTGCAGGTCTCAAGAGATGGAAATATTTGTCAGTCTCTTGGTTTGGCAGATGTAATGTCCTAAAAATAAATGTTATGCCACGTGACTTATACCTTCTGCAGGCTTTGCGTTGCCATGGGGGTTGTTTCGCAAACTCCAAGCAGCTTTTATCAGATACGTCTGGCAAGGCAAACCTTCCCATCTCAGGCAGTTACTGCTGCAACGACCCAAGCTTAGAGGTGTTGTTAGTCTCCCTGACCCTGCCTTATACTGCATGGCGGTCCATATGGCCAGAGTAGTTGACTGGTGCAGACACACTTCTCACAAACTTTGGGTATCGATGGAACAGGAATCGGTAATGTCCCCTCTAGCCGGCCTCCTTTGGGCAGGAGTGCCACACTCTCATCTGGTGCCTCCCCACACACTAATTGAAGCCACCTTGATAGAACTTTCTAGATACTACAAGTTGGCAATGACTTCCAGCTTCCCTTCTCCATTAACACCTATCATCGGCCATCCAGACTTCGCTCCGGGGCTTTCTGATAGAGCTTTTCGTCTTCAACCAGATCAGAATCCAATTAGAGCTTCCTCCTTTCTTGGCCTGTCTGGTTGGGTCGGTCCTTCAGACCTGTTAAGCTCGCTCAGCTCTTCAGTGCTGGGCCAGTGGAAGCTGTTACAATTAGCCTACTTCCTCCGGACCCTTTCTGTTCATTCCAGGTTCCGAAGACAATCTACTTTATTTGAAGATCTTTGTGTGGCAGAGGGGGCCAATCCAGAAATCTCTTTCTGTTTCTTATTTTATTCTACTTGCAGTAACGTCTGAGCAGGACCCACCATACCTGCTCAAATGGGAAAGAGATCTGAAAATCACATTTTTGGAAGACCAAAAGAATCGGATATTTCATTTTGCACACAAATCTTGCCTTTGCAGTAAAAAATCAGGAGACCTCTTACAAAATCTTAACGTGCTTGTATCGGACCCCGTGTGTGTTAGCATCCCTCTTTCCCGGACATAGCCCTCTCTGTTGGCGATGTGGGAACCAGACTGGCACACTTTTTCACATCTTTTGGGAATGCCCCAAGATTCGCCCCTTTTGGTGTCAGGTTTTGCAAATTGTTCACAAACTCACAGACTGCTCTCTTCTCGACAACCCAGCTGCTGTATTTCTTAATCTGACCCCTATGTCGAGTAAGAGATATCGTAAATCCTTATTGAAGCATCTCCTGAATGCTGCCAGGGCATGTATTTCCAGTATGCGGAAACAAAAAACCCTCCACCTATATCACAATGGTGATATAGGTGAAAAGAATGGATCCATCCTGCCTTGTATCAACGGTTCAGGCTGCTGGTGTTGTAATAGTGTGGGGGATACACCACTGTCACAAAGCTGTCACAAAGCTCAAATCATCTCACCACTGGTTTCTTGAACACGACAATGAGGTCACTGTACTCCAATGGCCTCCACACTCACCATATCTCAATCCAATAGAACACCTTTGGAATGTGGTGGAAGGGGAGATTCGCATTATGGATGTGCTGTCATGTCAATATGGACCAAAATCTCTGAGGAATGTCTCCAACTCCTTGTTGGATCCATGCCATAAAGAATTGAGGCAGTTCTGAAGGCAAAAAGGGGGGGGGGGGGGGGGTCCATCCAACTCGGTACTAGCAAGGTGTATCTAATAAAGTGGCCAGTGAGTGTATGATGCTAATTCAGAACATCCAGTCTTTTGTAGACCAATGGCAACCCCTTTGCAGATTAGAGTATAGCTAAAGCAAAAATTGTCACTGGAGCAGAAGTATAGGTTGAATCTTCCAATAGGGACACTTTTATGTGTGAGAATGAGAACTGCCTAAGAGATGATTTGCCTTGTTTTGTAGAGTTCCCCTCACTTCCTGTTGCCTCTGGAGACAGAAAATCCCCCCAACAGGACAAGAACAGAAAAAAAAAAATTGTCAGGGGATTTACCAACACTTACTCCTAAATTTACAAAAGGTTTTCACTTTAAATGTATTTAGTCTGGTCTCCAGCTCCATTTAAGTTTGCCATCCCTGCCCTGAGGGTACGCACACCACAGGTGTGTGATATAGAATAATGTAGGTCATCGTGTATATGCATCTGAGCATTGTGCATTAGGCTGCATCTCTGAAGATGCTGCTATTTGTCCTTGTGCATAGACTCTGCAATTGTATGTCTCCAGACACTACCCATCTGTTGTTATTAAAGTTGCATTCTGCAGTTGGAGCATTTAGGATTTGGTTACAGAACAGACAGAATTCCAGGCATACACGGCAATGAAAAAGACATAAACATTGTCACAATAAAAAAACATCTATTTTCAGAACCTCTCCAAGAATGCTCAAAGTCACTGGGTCATAGTTAAGAGTTGTCTACTTTCACAATGAGTTCTTATGGCAGCTGGTGCCTTGAGTATTAATGAGTTATCTTAACTAGAAGACAATTAACTGATGTATGTGAAGTTCACTATAAGACAATAATGGGGAGAAATGACAAGAGAGACAACTGATCTCTCTTTGCAGGATAATCAGAGCTAGCCTACAAGTTTGAAAAACAATCCAGGCCTTTAAAATACATCTGCAAGTTTTATTATGTGAGTTCTTGAAGATCACCCCTGAGGAAAGAATTTAATTGAAACGCGTCGGGTGACGGATCACATCTGATCGTGCACTGTTATATTGGTGTTTTCTCATACAGATTTGTATACATTCCAATCAATTTTCGGTCCCAAGTGACCATGTTTTTAAAATGAAATGTTTTGTATAATAAATATATTTTTTGTAACACTTCACGAGCCGCTGAGAGCCTAAGCCGGCCGTTCCCACACCCTCCACAGCCTAGCACTCCAGTGAGCGAGGAGGGGGCAGGGCAGAGCAGAGAGCAGTGACTGACAATCACCAGCTCTCTGCTCGGGAGCTGTGAGAACAGAGCGATCTGCGGTGTTAGATCGCTCGGTTCTGTGTTAGAGCTGGCGGGGGACAGATACAGCCTCCACCTAGGTAAGTGTAAATCTGAAAAAAAACAAAACAAACCCCATACTTCTCTTTTAAAGTGTATGTATAGGCAAAATATATTCAGTACGTCTCTGCACTACCTGCACTTTTCCCTATGTTTTGTCACTTATAAACAATGAAAGTACAGAAAAATACCAGTTGATCCTGGCAGAAATCTAGTGAGCTCCTAACTTCCTGAGCACTACACTTAGGACTACAGGGTGACAACATTGTTCCTCACCAGGTGAACATGAATGAAAAAATCTAAAAAAAATAAACGTAATGCGAACACCACTTCTAAGGACTGTTAGGCTTCAATATTGTAAATTTATGGGTTACGTTTAGGTTCTTAACGCAGAGTTCCACACATTTTTTAGTTTATTAAAAGTCAGCAGCTACAAAAAGTGAGGCTGCTAACTTTTAATAAACAGACACTCATCTGTCCCACGGTCCAGCGATGCGGCCACCGGAAGCCTCGCTCCTCTCCCCCTCCTCTCCGCCAGCGCCGTCATAGCCACTGTGGGTACCCGGCCATGACAGCTTTCGGCTTCACGGCCGCGCGCACTGCTCATGCGCGAGTCGCGCTGCGCTCTGTTAGTGGCCAGGCAATCTCCTGGGACCTGTCACGTGTCCCAGAAGATTGCTGGCAGGGAGGGAGGAGGAGTTGCCTAGGCGGCCAAGAGCAGGAAGAAGGAAGTGGGACAGGAAGTCCCACTCTAAACTAAGTACCCTCCCCCCCAAAAAAAATGACATGCCAAATGTGGCATGTCAGGGGGTGAGAAGTGCTAAAAGCGGAAGTTCCACTTTTGGGTGGAACTCCGCTTGAAAGCCCATCTCTGGAGTGGAGAAAAAAAAAAAAAAACTCTTCTAGTGGTGCTTGTTAGGTTTAGGGAAGCTGAAAAGTCTGTATTACTTACCTTAAGCCCCGTCTGTACACAAGATCAGAATATCGTACAAAAAATACCACTTTCAAAGCAATCCTACGATAATCTGATCGTTAGTACACAGCTTTTGTCCGAAATTTTCCACCAGATCGTATGATTTTTGTTTAATCGGTATAGTTTTTGTATGAAAATACAATACAAATAAATTACATCATTTCCGAATTTTTATTCTGTCATATGAGAATTTTCGTACTTTTTTTTTTTATCCAAAGAAAAAAGTTTTATTGAGGTAAATACACACAGCTCAAGACATTACAACCAACCAAGTAAACTGCATGATAAACGTAAACACACAGCAAAATTAAAGAGGAGTTCCACCCAAAAGTGGAACTTCCGCTCATTTGTCTTCTCTCCCCCTCCGGTGCCACAATTGGCACCTTTTGGGGGGGGGGGAGGGGGGACAGGATACCTGTCTTTGATAGGTATCCTGTTCCCACTTCCGGGAGTCCCGGGCCACGGCCCGGGACATCACTGTGGGGCTCCCTCCTCCTCTCCCTGTCGACGGGCCAGTAGGAGAGAGGAGCGGGGCCTTGCGCATGCTCAGTAGGGTTCCCAGCGTGAACCTGTAAGGCTACACTGCCGGGTACCCTTACCCGCAATGGCAATGCCAGCACCCAACAGTTGATGGAAACATCGGCTGCGGTGCCGACATCGCTGGACTCCAGGACAGGTAAGTGTCCTATTGTTAAAAGTGTCCTATTGTTTTTGGATGGCGGAACACCGCTTTAACAGCTCCATACCCCTAATAGGTTTCAAAGGTAAGCCCTCCCAAACATATGATTTAGCCAATCCCATACCCATATTATAACACATTGACAAAGTAGCCCAAGTAATTACTTTTTAAATTATTCCCATCCGGCAATTATGCCAAGTATCCATGCCCAGATCTACCGGGGCAAGCCCGGGTACATGTAGCCATGGGCTGAATTTTTGTACTTTAGTAGCCTATTTGTTTTCGATATGGAGACTAGCATGCAAAAAAAAAAAATGAACGATCATTCGTTCAATAATCTCATTGTGTGTACTAGGCTTTACTCTTCGCTCTGGAAGGCTATGGTGCTGTCCTCTTCTCTCCTCCTCTCCAGATTGAAGGCAGTCCCTCTATGTACATCATGCTTGGAGGAGGCAGAGAGCACCTTTGAGGGGAGGCCTTGCAGTAGCGGTCTCATGGATGGAGGGAGTCTACAAGAGTGATCAATAAACTATTACTCCTTATCCCTGTGCCCCTGGACTTAAAGTGGTTATAAAGCCTAGATCACACACAGTAGGTGCAGCAATCAATCAGCAGAGGGGCTGGCTGTGAATATCAGGAAATGACAGCCAGCTCCTGAATCCCATATGGCAGCTTGGAGAGAAAAAAAAAACACTGTGGAAACATTAGGTGTGAGGAAGATAATGCAGGTTCTTGAGTTTAGATACAATTTAGGCCCCTTTCAGATGGAGCAGAATCCATCAAGCGGATCCGCCTGCTTAGCGAGGGATCTCTCCACAGATCCCACGCTGACCTGGCGGGTGACAGATTCATGTCCTCTCCGCTATGCAGAGCGGACACGGACACAGCCTGCTGCTCTCTTTGGGGCGGTTGTATGGAAACAGACTGCCTGTCCATTTCCATCCAACTGTCATCCGTTCCGATTTGCTGGACGGATGGCGAATGTATCCCCATCCATCTGTTTTAGCGGATAGGATTGGAACGGATACCGTCAGGTGTCAGCAGACACATGTCCGCTGACATCTGCTGATCCATAGAAAACAATACTTGGTCTGATAGGGTCCTCCTGAAAAACAGACCTGATCAGTCCACTGGTGTGAAAGGGGCCTTTCACACCAGTGGCCCATCTTAGCCAATAGGGTTCAGTATTGAGTTGGCCCACCCTTTGCAGCTATAACAGCTTCAACTCTTCTGGGAAGGCTGTCCACAAGGTTTAGGAGTGTGTCTATGGGAATGGTTGACCATTCCTCCAGGAGCGCATTTGTGAGGTCAGGCACTGAAGTGGACGAGAAGTCCTGGCTCGCAGTCTTGGCTCTAATTCATCCCTAAGGTATTAGGTTGAGGTCAGGACTCTGTGCAGGCCAGTCAAGTTCCTCCACCCCAAACTCACTCATCCGTGTCTTTATGGACCTTGCTTTGTGCACTGGTGCGCAGTCATGTTGGAACAGGAAGGGGCCATCCCCAAACTGTTCCCACAAAGTTGGGAGCATGAAATTGTCCAAAATGTCTTGGTATGCTGATACCTTAAAGCCGCGTACACACGAGCGAAATGTCTGACAGAAAAAGTCAGATGAAAGCTTTTCATCGTCTATTCCGATTGTGTGTAGGCCTCATCGGACTTTTTGTTCCCGAAAATTCTGACGGACCTAGAAATGGAACATGTTCTAAATATTTCCAATGGAACCAATTCCTATCGGGAAAACTGATTGTCTGTATGCTTTCAACGAAACAAAAACGACGAATGCTCTGAAGCAAGTACGAGACGGAAGCTATTGGCTACTGGCTATTGAACTTCCTTTTTCTAGTCCCATCGTAAGTGTTGTACGTCACCGCGTTCTGGACGGTCGGACTTTGGTTTGACCGTGTGTATGCAAGACCGTTTGAATGGAATTCTGTCGGAGTTCCGTCAGAGAAACCTTCGGAGTTTATTCCGACAGCAAAACCGGTCATGTGTACGCGGCATTAGAGTTCCCTTCACTGGAACTAAGGGACCAAGCCCAACCCCTGAAAAACAACCCCACATCATAATCCTCCCTCCACCAAATGATTTGGACCAGTGCACAAAGCAAGGTCCATAAAGACAAGGATGAGCGAGTTTGGGGTGGAGGAACTTGACTGACCTGCACACCAGGTTGAGTGCTGACCTCAACCCAATAGAATACGTTGGGATGAATCAGAGTGGAGACTGTGGGCCAGGGGCGTTGCTAGGTCTACAAAAGATCTGGGGCTAGAGCCCACAGCAGCGAAGTAAAGAAAGTCATACGCTTGGGCGGGCATACACATGTATATAATATACGTGTGTATATATATATATATATATATATATATATATATATATATATATGTACAGTATATATATATATATATATATATATATATATATATATATATACACTGTATATTACATATATTATCATTACATCAGGTTCCCCAGAGAGCCCCCCTTGCATCAGGGTCCCCAGAGAGCCCCCCCACTTACAATAGGGTCCCCAGAGAGCCTCCCCCTTACATCACGGTCCCCAGAGAGTCCCCCTTACATCGGGGTCCCCAGAGAGCCTCCCCCTTACATCAGGGTCCCTAGAGAGCCCCTTCCTTACATCAGCGTTCCCAGAGAGCCCCTCCTTACATCAGAGTCCCCAGAGAGCCCCCCTTACATCAGGGTCCCCAGAGAGCCTCCCCCTTACATCAGGGTCCCCAGAGAGCCCCCCTTACATCAGGGTCCCCAGAGAGCCCCCCTTACATCAGGGTCCCCAGAGAGCCTCCCCCTTACATCAGGGTCCCCAGAGAGCCCCCCTTACATCAGGGCCCCCAGAGAGCCTCCCCCTTACATCAGAGTCCCTAGAGAGCCCCTTCCTTACCTCTTCTCTCGCCCTCCCGGCTCTCTCGTACTGCCTGCCCGCTCTCTGGTCCTGCCCGCTGCACTTGCGGCCCGGCTGCAGAGAGGCCACGACCACGGCCGTCTCTGAGAGACTCGGGGCTATGGACCCCAGATTCGGGGCTATAGCCCCAAAAGCCACCCCCTAGCAATGCCCCTGCGGTGAGCCAGCCTTCTTGTCTACATCAGTCCCTGACCTCACAAATGCACTTCTGGAAGAATGGTCAAACATTCCCATAGACACACTCCTAAACCTTGTGGACAGCCTTCCCAGAAGAGTTGAAGCTGTTATAGCTGCAAAGGGCGGGCCAACTCAATATTGAACCCTACGGACTAAGACTGGGATGTCATTAAAGTTCATGTGTGTGTAAAGGCAGGCGTCTAGGGTTGCCACCTTTTCTTCAAGTCAAACCCGAACACTTTTGCGGCACAGGGCAATTTTTTAATTTTTTTGCAGTAAACACTTTAGGATTATAAAAGACCTGGGACACATTTGGGTGTCCCAAGGGGAGTAGTAATGTAGCACACAGAGTGCGCCAGTGGGTATGGCCAAATTGCTCTTGCTGACATCATCACCCCACCCTTCAGTGATGCCAAACCTGCCCCCAAACAGCCGCCCACAGCAACAACAGATTTGTGTATGACTATCTCGGTTACTTGGGGAGCCACAGCCTGGTCTGAATAATGTGTTCAGGTTTCAGGTGGACTGAAACCCCGACACATGATTCAAAACCCGAACTGTCCGGGTGAATCCTGGACAGGTGGCAACCCTACAGGCGTCCCAATGTTTTTTGCAATATAGTGTATATACCACATTTGCTCATTTGATCATCTAACGCTGGACAATTAATTTTCTGGCTAATTCATTCTGAAAGAATCAAACTATTCATCCTACGGCAAGCAGGTCCACATCACAGTGCCTCGAAATGTTTATGAGATATCGATCCCTTCAGTAGCATAGATAAAATTAAACCTCTTAGAAACACACTCTTCAAATTCATAACCTATTATAGCCTAACCATACGTTTAGTCTGGTGTCTAATACTTCAGCATTAATTTTATTACCCAACGCCAAGGGAGTTACAGCTAGACTCTGTGTAAGACGTTATCATGTAACGTGATATAAAATAACTTTGGAGGCTTTCCTCTTTCAGAAAGCCAGGAGCTCCTCTAACAGCTGCTGCTTAGTAAGTCTCAAACTTCTAGGAAAACCTACAGATATCCAAGACCCAAAGAACAGAACACTATTAAGTTCCTGGACATGTTGTATAAAACTAAGCCTGTACAGCAAAGTACAAAAAAGATATTTTAGTAGACGGATCTAGAGAAAAAATGTTATACTGTTTAAAGGTGAAAGCACCAACTGCTGAGTTTAGCACCGAAGGAAACCTTACTGCAACATTCTGAGCGTACTGAAAACACATAAGCACATACTGTATATTTATTTTATAGCAAAACCGACATTAAATCAGTTGATTCCATAGCATTAACCACTTGCCATCTAGAAGATTTAACCCCCCCCTCTTCACAATCAGGCCATTTTTAGCTTTTTGGCACTGTGCTACTTTAACCGCTTCAGCCCCAGGAGATTTTACCCCCTTCCTGACCAGAGCACTTTTTGCGATTTGGCACTGTGGCGCTTTAGCTGACAATTGCGCGGACGTGCGACATTGTACCCAAACAAAATTGCGGTCCTTTTTTCCTCACAAATAGAGCTTTCTTTTGGTGTTATTTGATCGCCTCTGCGGTTTTCATTTTTTGGGCTATAAACAAAAAAAGAGCGACAATTTTGAAAAAAACGCAATATTTTTTACTTTTTGCTATAATAAATATCCCCCAAAAATATATAAAAAAACAATTTTTTTCCTCAGTTTAGGCCGATATGTATTCTTCTACATATTTTTATTTTAAAAAAATCGCAATAAGTGTATATTGATTGGTTTGCGCAAAAGTTATAGAGTCTACAAAATAGGGGATAGTTTTATGGCATTCTTATTATTAATTTTTTTTTATTAGTAATGGCGGCGATCTGTGATTTTTATTGTGACTGCGACATTATGGCTGATACATCGGACACTTTTGACACCATTTTGGGACCATTGTCATTTATACAGCGATCAGTGCTGATTACTGTGTAAATGACACTGGCAGGGAAGGGGTTAAACACTAGGGGGCGATAAAGGGGTTAAGTGTGTCCTAGGGAGTGATTCTAACTGTGGGGGGATGGGCTACAACTCACATGACAGCCATCACTGCTCTCGATGACAGGGAGCTGTGATCTCTGTCATGTCATTAGGCAGAACAGGGAAATGCCTTGTTTACATAGGCACTGCCCCGTTCTGCGACTCCGTGACACGATCGCTGGGAGACTGGTGGACATCGAGTCCCGGGGTCTGCAGGCACGGTCACGCTGTACGTGGCAGGCTCCTGCTAACCCTGCCAATTAAAGGGGACGTACAGGTATGCCCATTTGCCCTCCACTGCCATTGTGCCAATGTATATCGGCGTGCAGCGGTCGGCAAGTGGTTAACTGATAATTGTGCGGTCATGCGACACTGTACCCATATGAATTTTACCTCTTTTTTTTCACACAAATAGACCTTTTCTTTGGGGGGTATTTGATCAACACTGGGTTGTTGTTTTTTTTGCACTATAAACGAAAACTTAACAAAAAAAAAAAAAACAATATTTTTTACTTTCTGCTATAAAACCTATCCAATAAAAAAAATTAAAAAATCTAATTTCTTCATAAATTTAGGCCAATATGTATTCGGCTACATATTTTTTGGTAAAACAAAATCCCAATAAGCGTATTTTGATTGGTTTGCGGGAAAGTTATAGCGTCTACAAACTATGGAATATATACTGGAATTTATATATATATATATATATATATTTTATACTAGTAATGGCGGTGATCAGCAATTTATAGTGGGACTGTGATAATATGGCAGGCAATCTGACCCTAACTGCATACCTCCCAACTTTTTGAGATTGGAATCAGGGACACCTATCAGTAAAAGTATGCAGGCATAGGACGCGCCCTCTGCCACGCCCCCTTAAAGGAGACTTGTACAAAAAATAAAAGATTGGTTCAACCCAGAAGTGCTTTTTTTTATCACTATTATTCCTTTATATTAGATTTTGGAAGTGACAAATGCAGCAATTTAGAAATCAGATGAAAGGTTTAGCGCTGGAAAACACTTTTTGATAGATAAAAAGTGCATTTTGTATACATCTATATCGATCAGACCCAAATGAGGAGGAATGAGGGACAGAGGGACATTGTTCCAAATCAGGGACAATCCCTCGAAATCAGGGACAGTTGGGAGCTATGCCTAACTGACACTTTGTGGGAACCAGTGACACTAATACAGTCCTCAGTGCTAAAAATATGCACTGTCACTGTACTAATGACACTGGCTGGGAAGGGATTAACATCTAGGAGGCTCAAAGGGTTAACTGTGTGCCTAACAGTGCTTGGTGCATTCGCTGTGTGGTGCTTTTACTAAGGGACGTGCCAGTTTTTGATCCCTGCTTTGCACTCAAAGAAACAAAATCTGGCACATCCAGACAGGAAAGAGCTCTGTATTATTTACATTAACAGAGCTCTATCCTATCATCCTCTATGCCAATCAACAGGTGCCGACGGTCAATCTGACACCCGCTGATCTGCTTGCGCTGTGACTAATTACAGCACAGCTGGTGCGGTGGCCACGTGCGCATCTCCTACCCGGAAGTGCTGGATCACATGCTAGATACGTTGTCCAGTGCAGGAGAGTCGCTCTGATGCTGTACTCCTATGTGAGGCGGTTGGCAATCGGTTAAAGTACGGATTCTAATTTATTAACCCTTTCATGACAGAGGGTAAAACAAGCCTTAATGCCTGAATTCAGTTTTGCAACTTTGGCAAATGTTAGTAAAAGTGTACATATCATTGGAACTATTTAGTGTAGCCAACTGTATTATACCTTGTTTTGTTCGTGACAAATTGGGCTATTATTTGGTGGCAAATATTAACCTCCCTGGCAGTATTGAAATTAAACGAGATGATGTGGGATCCTCCGCTCAAAGAGGGGCTTAAACCAGAGTGCTTGTGTCTCATTACCTCCAGGAAGAGAAGAGCTCCAGGTGCTGGCTAAATGCTGATGCAAGTAGAAGAGAACAAGAAGATCTGGACAGCCACACACCGGAATGGATAAATCCATCTTTTTATTCAAAATACAGGATCATGGGGTACACAAAACACGACTGTGGGGTGGTACAAAAATAGCTGACGCGTTTCGCACTTACACCATGTGCTTACTCACGAGTAAGCACTTGGTGTAAGTGCAAAACGCGTCAGCTATTTTTGTACCACCCCACAGTCATGGTTTGTGTACCCCATGGTCCTGTATTTTGAATAAAAAGACGTATTTATCCATTCCGGTGTGCGGCTGTCCAGGTTTTCTTGTTCTCTTCTACTCCCTGGCAGTATTCCCGAGTCTGGTTTGGGGTGGAATTTCAGAACCAAAAGCGGTAACCCTGAGCCAGACTCGGGATCGCATCGCAGGATCCAGGGATCTTACTTACCTTGTCCCCTGAATCCTGCGATGTCTCTCCGCAGTGTGAGCGGCTCGTCCTCTGTTTGATTCATCACGGAAGCTCCGTTCCCTGCGAGCGTTGCGACGCACGAGGACGGAGAACGGCGCCAAATTCAAAATGTGAAAGACACACAATACATACAGTACACTGTAATCTTACAAATTACATTACTGTATGAAATTATTTCACATCCCTTTTGTCCCTAGTGGTTTGTCCAGTGCCCTGCATGTAGTTTTATATTATAAAAACTGTTCTTTCTGCCTGGAAACTAGAGATTGTCCATAGCAACCAAAACTGTCCCTTTACATCAAAAGTGGTTTTAGACCAGCTAGAAAACAGGGATAATAAATTAGAATCACTCGCAGAATTGAGCGATATTGATTTGTGGGGAAATCCGTCACCAAACACTAAAAGTAACGAAAGCAACAATTCTGCAACTGAGCAAATTTCAGTGTTTTTGATTTGATTACATTATTGAATAATTTTTATTATTATTATTATATTATTATTTGGTATAATTATTTATAGTTATTTATTACATTATAATTTATGATTTCGTTTTTCAACTTTATCATACCAGGGATGTCTACTAGACTCTGGTTTGGACAGATTTAAGTGAGTTATTCCTAAGAATGACAGGCCTACAATATAAAACGCCAAATTTCAATGCAAAATAATGGTACCGCTTTCAGCATCAAAAACATGAAATAATCATACCGCCAGGGAGGTTAATGGGTATCTCCTGATTTGTTATTCTCAAAGAAAAACCTATTCTGTTTGCGTGATTTTACCATGATTCATCTGGCGACAATCATGGCAAAATCACGCCACAATTTGGGTGCCATTCAAATTAACGGGGATCGCAAGGGCATTTCGCGATTTGCGGCGTTTCCGAATCGGAAATGAAACGCTATAGTGGTGTAAATGGAGTCTTAGTTCTCATCAACAAGGAAATTAAGTCCTGATGCCATAAGAGGGGTTCCTTCTAGGTACTAAACAAGTATAAATAAAACATTATGGTAAATGTTTGCATAGTTTGAATAGTTTTGCTACAACTTGATCATGTACAACAGTGAGAATTACCTTTTTGAGCCAATTTTTTTTTTAACCAGAATTATCTCTTTTTTTGGTCTTAAACTTTATCTTTTATTAAAGAAGATGAAAACATTTCAACCGCATTTTTATATGTATATTAATCCAGGGACAAACATAGAAGCCTATCAGTAGCTTGTACCATTAATTCCTTTTCTTCAACTGACCACACATGTTTTGATTTGACCAAATATTTGTTATAAAGATCAGGGGAAAAAATTGATATTGTTAAAATTTGATTACTATTAAATTGACTTTGGTATCCGTTGAAAGAAATAAATGATCGAATTTTAAAAAGTGTAAAAAAAAATTATATAATGTATACCTTTCTCTCCCTCCATCGTCCTCCCCACTCTAAAGCCTCGTACACACGATCGGATTTTCCACAGACAAAACCTCGGACTTTTGTCCAAAGGGCGTTGGCCAGGAACTTGTCTTGCTTACAAACGACAAGGAACTGTCGGCCAACAAACACGAACGTACTGACGTACTACCTGTTTTTTCAGCTCTTTAGCGCCACCCTTTGGGCTCCTTCTGCTAATTTCGTGCTAGTAGAAGTTTGGTGAGTGTTGATTCGTGCTTTTCATTTCGCTCTTTTCAGTTCGTTCCTGAACGGCCGTTCGTCAACCAGACATGTTGCGGAATTGGAGGAGATAACGTGTTATTTATTATTGGCCTTGGAGTTATTGCTTTGACCCAAGTCGAGTCCAGGAACAGGAGGAGGAGGAGTTTTTGGACCAAAAATTGGTTGCTTTATTAATCGTGACCAATTATGTCATATGTCTTTGCTGTGGGAGCTCCAGGAGAATAATACAGATGTTTTTCAGAATTATGTCCGGATGACGGACCCCTGCTTTCACCAACTCTTGCCATTTTTGACCCCCTATATTAAAGCGGAGTTCTGCCGTTTTTTACAAATACTGCAGCTGCTGACTTTTAAAATATGGACACTTACCTGTCCAGGGCGCCCACGATGTCGGCACCCGAAGCCGTTCTGTCATCTTTGGCTTCACTTCCTGGTTCCTTACTGCACATGCGCGACTCATGCTGCGCAATTCTACTGGTCCCTGCTGTCTCCTGGGACCTGTATGTCTCCCAGAATACAACGGGGGGGGGGGGGGGGAGTGGCGTAGATACCTGCGGGTTGCTCGGGTATCTATGCCCGGAAGTGGGAGCATAATACCTGTATTAGACAGGTGTCTTCTCCCCCCTCCCCCCTGTAAGGTGCCAAATGTGACACCGGAGGGGGGGAGGAATCCGAAAAGCGGAAGTTCCATTTTTGAGTGGAACTCCGCTTTAAGAAGTGGACACATGCATGAGGCTTTTATTACATTTTTTTGGTTGAATAATGATTTGATTTGGTATATTTTCTATATTTTTGGATGCATAGAATTCACTTTTTGGTTAAGTTCTATTGGCAGATAGCATGTCTAATTTTATTTGTTTTCTTTTTTTAATGCACAATAAAAAAATTGTGTAGAATAATACTTGGCTATGTGTTTTACTTCAAATGACAGTTTGGGAGTAGGCAGTTACATTTAAAAAAAATACAATGTAAAATTGACAAGGGACACCAACATAGTTGTATCTTTGATCTTAAAAACTACAGAATAATGGTGTTGTGGTAACTTGCCCAAAGAAAAAAAAAAAAAAGCAAAATAATATTATTCTTGATATCACTAGAAAAAAAAGCCTTTGAAAATTTGTTTGCAATAACTCCATCAGTATCACCAGCAAAGCAGCTTCATTATTATCCCATTAAAGAAGAAGGGAATTGTGCGCTGCATTTGGAGATTTCATAATTTGCCACGTCACAAATGTTAATTCTCAATTACGAACGCTAGTTTACAAGACCGACCGCTTCTGGCTCATCCTTGCTTCCGAGCATGCGTGTTTGTACTTTGGACTTTTGTCCGACGGACTTGTGTACACACCCTCAGAAAATCCGACAACAGACCTTTGTCCGTGGAAAATTTTAAAACCAGCCATCCAACATTTGTCTGCGGAAAATCCGACAACAATTGTCCGATGAAGTGTACAAACGGCCGGATTTTCCGCCAACAGCCTGACATCACACATTTCCCATTGGAAAATCTGATTGTGTGTACGAGGCTTAAGACCCCATACACACTATACAACTTTAGATTTACCAAAACCATGTAGTGCAAGGGCCTGCCTGATTGCATACAAATTGAAACTCTTATGCCCTGTACACACAACCGGTTTTCCCGTCGGAATAAACTCTGAAGGTTCTTCTGACAGAGTTCCGACAGAATTCCGCTCAAGTGGTCTTGCATACACACGATCACACCAAATTCCGACCGTCCAGAACGCGGTGACGTACGATGGGACTAGAAAACAGAAGTTCAATAGCCAGTAGCCAATAGCTTCTGTCTCGTACTTGCTTCAGAGCATGCGTTGTTTTTGGTCCGTTGGAACAGCATACAGACAAGTGGTTTTCCTGATAGGAATTAGTTCCGTCGGAAAAAATTTAGAACATGTTCTCTTTCTAGGTCCGTCAGAATTTTCGACGTATAAAGTCCGATGGGGCATACACACGATCGGAATATACGATGAAAAGCTCCTGTCGGACTTTTTCTGGCGGACATTCCGCTCGTGTGTACACGGCATTAAGGTTTGACCTCATATTATATGGTTTTGGTCAATCTGAAGGAAAAAATCTTCAGAAAATCGTATAGTCTGTATCCAGCTTTGGTAGTCTTGGGTAATGGGTATATGAATTATACTGTGTTTAAATGACAAGACGCTGAGGCATTCTTCCAGAAATTTGGATTGCTCTTGCACCTGTGTCTTGCCTCATCTATGGCCAAATTTCAGTCTGAATAAATCAAAAAGCATCTTCACGCACGCTTTTTTTTTTTTTTTTTTTTTTTATCAGATTTGATTGTAATATCAAACAACTGCATTGATAAAACAATCATAATGTGATGTGTGTGGCCACCTCAATGCAACAATATGCTCTTGTGTATGAGAAACTTTAAATATTTGCACCTCTATGTCCTGCACTGTCTTAGTACACTACAGACTCCACTGTACACTGTGACATTGATGAAGAGACATCCTTGCCACATTAGTCTGATAGTTTGTACACAAAGTAGAGTGATGGGATCTGATAGTCATTCATCTACAACTACAGATCACAGGTGATTGATCGCCTTGACTTCCCCATGTTGCAAATGACCCAAAGTGAAGTAAGCTGTCTATTGTCAGAGGCAGAATGCAACTCTCCGGGACTGTCTACTACTGCTGATTCCTCTTGTTTTCCTGATTGCCAATACATATTGAAGAAATATCTTCTTTTACGTCTCCCATTTACATAGGCAAAGGTTGTGAGGGCTTTGTTATGCTGTGGGGATTAATCCAGTACAGCCATCAATCTGTGCAATGTCAGCCAAGTCAGATGGGGAGGGGCTGAGGACATGAGGGGGGGTAGAAGTGAATTTTAAATATCTTAACCCTTCCAGTGCTGACAAAAAAAATGAAAGCAGATTGTCCCTTTAAAAAAGAGACATAGATGTGCTTTAACCTCCCTGGCGGTATGATTATTTTGGATTTTAGGTGCTGAAAGCGGTAGCATTATTTTGCAAGGAAATTTGGCGTTTTATATTGTAGGCCTGTAATTCTTAACAATAACACACTTAAATCTGTCCACCAAGAGTCTAGTACACATCCCGGGTATGATGAATTTTGAAACACAAAAACATAAATTATAATATAATAAATAAATATAAATAATTAAAAAAAAAAAAAAAAAAAAATAAAATAAATTTCCCCACGATTCACTATCGCTCAATTCTGCAAGTGTTCTAATTTACTATCGCTGTTTTCTAGCTGGTTTAAAGCCACTTTTGACATAAAGGGACACTTTTTGGTTGCTATAGACAATCTCAAGTTTCCAGGCATAAAGAACATTATATATCATATAAAACTGCATGCAGGGCATTGGACAAAGCACTGGGGACAAAAGGGATGTGAAATGATTTCATACAGTACTGTAATCTGTAAGATTACAGTGTACTGTATGTGTTATGATTTTTACTTTTTCTTTAATTTGCCGCCAGGCTCCGCCCCCATCCGTCGCGACGCTAGCAGGGAACGGAGCCTGGCACAGAGAAGTTTCGGAGGAGACAGAGCCTCAGACACCGCGGGGGACATCGCAGGATCCTGGGGACAAAGTAAGTAACGCCGCACCAGGATCCTGCGATGTAATCCTGAGTGTGGCTCGGGGTTACTGCTAATGGTGCTGAAATTTAACCCCGAGCCACACTCGTGAAAACCGTCAGGGAGGTTAATGTATAGTATTTAAATCAACTTTTTTTTACATTTATTTCAGGCTCTTATATAGCGCCGTCAATTTACGCAGCGCTTTACATATACATTGTACATTCACATCAGTCCCTACCCTCAAGGAGCTTACAATCTAAGGTCCCTAACTCACATTCATACATACTAGGGACAATTTAGAGAGGATCTAATTAACCTACCAGCATGTCTTTGGAGTATGAGAGGAAACCGGAATACCCGGAGGAAACCCACGCAGGCACAGGGAGAACATGCAAACTCCAGGCAGGTAGTGTCGTGGTTGGGATTCGAACCAGCGACTCTTCTTACTGCTAGGCAAAAGTGCTATCCACTACACCACTGCGATCAATAACGGCCTTTTTTTTTGATTGTTTACAAATAGTTTTCAAAATATGATTTACTATTATAGTTTTTTTCCCCAAAGAGTGCATATAGTATTTCCCACATGATCGGAGGCAAGAAAAGTGCATATGATCAATAACTCAGAGTGCTTCCCATGAAATAGAAGCACTCAGAATAGGAGGTACCAGATAAATCAGCACAGACATAATTGGAAGATAAAGCTAAACTGATGGAAGTCTAAATGACCTTGTAATTTTTTTGTTGAAAAAGGTCACTTGCTGATTTTTGTAAACGTCAGTATGGTTCTCTGATTTCCCCTTGGCTACGAAAAAATGAACGGAGTTTACCTATACAGATCCCAGGCTAACCTGGTATTCAATGGAAGATAATTGCTGTATAGAAATAACAGCCTTGGCAGAATTTCAAATCTACTCATGGAAACTGTGAGCCCAAACCAGACTTATCTCAGAAGTCAATTATACTTACCAGTAGGCCTTAAGATAACCTTTTGCTTTTGAATAGATATCCTAATTCTATCCTATCAATAATGTAGGCTGTCATTCAGTACCATGCTTATCTCACTACTCAGCATTAGGGGAGGCAAAGAAGACCTTCCATTGGATCCATTAGCTTAGTGTTTCTCCATAAACATACACACAGGTCATGTTTTGAGTTTTGTATAAGCTTATTAATCACTTGTAAAGCTGTGAAATGAACCAGAGTGCAAGTCAGATCACTTGAGCTAGTAGAGAACGGTGTGCGGATGATCTCTGCTTGGGGGTTTTAAGTCGGAAAACAATGTAGAGCCCTGTTCTTATATCGAAAGACATATGAGAAGGTTTTGTGAAAGGAAATGTTTTCTCTTACTGGCAAGAACCATGTAGGTATTGTACATGAGCTTTCTAAAGACTCGTACACACGATCGGATTTTCCGACAGGAAATGTTCGATGTCAGGCTGTTTTCGGACCGTGTGTACGCTCCATCGGACAATTGTTGTCGGATTTTCCGCGGACAAATGTTGGATGGCAGGTTTTAAAGTTTTGCGCAGACAAATGTGTGTTGTCGGATTTTTCCGAGCGTGTGTACACAAGTCCGTCGGACAAAAGTCCAAAGTACAAACACGCATGTTCGGAAGCAAGGACGAGCCGGAAGCGGCCGGTCTTGTAAACTAGCGCTCGTAATAGAGAATTAACATTCGTGACGTGGGAAATTATGAAATCTCGAAATGCAGCGCACAATTCTCTTCTTCTTTAATGGGATAATAATGAAGCTGTTTTTCTGGTGATACTGATGGAGTTATTGCAAACTAATTTTCAAAGTTTTTTTTTTTCTAGTGATATCAAGAATAATATATATTTTTTTGTGCAAGTTACCACAACACCATTATCCCGTAGTTTTTAAGATCAAAGATACAACTATGTTGATGTCCCTTGTTAATTTTACATTGTATTTTTTTAAATGTAACTGCCTACTCCCAAACTGTCATTTGAAGCAAAACACATAGCCAAGTATTATTCTACACAATTTTTTATTGTGCAATAAAAAAAGAAAACAAGTAAAATTAGACATGCTATCTGACAATAGAACTTAACCAAAAGGTGCATTCTATGCATCCAAATATATAGAAAATATACCAAATCAAATCATTATTCAACCAAAAAATAATGTCAAAGCAATAACTCCAAGGCCAAAAATAAATAACACATTATCTCCTCCGATTCCGCAACATGGCTGGTTGACGAACGGCCGTTCAGGAACTAACTAAAAAGCGCGAAATGAAAAGCGTGAATCAACACTCACCAAACTTCTGCTAACACGAAATTAGCAGAAGGAGCCTAAAGGGTGGCGCTACAGAGCTGAAAAACCACGTAGTACGTCACTACATTCATGATGGTTGGCCAATTGTGTGGCCGTGTGTATGCACAGACAAGTTTGGGCCAACGCCCTTTGGACAAAAGTCCACGGTTTTGTTGGCCAACAATCCGATCGTGTGTACGAGGCTTAATGGTATAACTACAATTAGGTGATGTAATGTAGCTATGTCTGTGTATACTAAGATGCTATTTATGAACACCACTCCTGATCTGTAAAATAACTGGCCCACCACTTAAAGAATCTGTCGCTATAATAGCGACAGATTAAAAAAACGATCACCCATTTGCAGATGAGTGAACTCTTGGTAATAAAGACCAACTCTGAGTTGGCATACAGAGACATGACAGTACTGTGATGCATTTTGTCCTGGGACGCTGTCATGTAACAGCTTCCCGCACAGGGCACGTCATTGCCAGAAAGTTAGGGGCCACTGGCTTCCTGGCAACCATTGAATCATCCTCAACCCCATTCAGCTGCTGAGAGACTTCTTGGCCCACAGCTAAGACCCCTTTCACACTGTAGTGCGGCCGGTTTTAGCGGTGCTTTACCGTAGTTTTAGCAGCATTTTAACCCCCGCTAGCGGCCGAAGAGAAGGTTAAAAGCTCCCGAAAAGCACCGCTGCTGAAGCGCTTTGCAGGTGCTTCGGCAGTGCTGCCCATTGATTTCAATGGCCGCAGTGGTAGAGGAGTGCTGTATACACCACTCCCGCACCACCCCAAAGATGCGGCTTGCAGGACTTTTTTCCCGTCCTGCAAGCGCACCGCCCCAGTGTTAAAGCACTCAGGCTTTCACACTGGGGTGGCTTGAGAGTCGCTTTCAGGTGCTTTACAGGCGCTATTTTTAGTGCTGAAACGCCTGAAATGCGCCTTCAGTGTGAAAGGGGTCTAAATGTAAACAAAGGGGCTGGGGATGTTTCTGGATGTCATTACCCAAATATGACAATGGCCATATTTGAATAATTTTATAACGTAGGTCCAGCGTTTAAAAACAAATAATCAGATTATAAAGTCCAATTTGCATATAATTGATCAGTCCATATAAAAATATTCCAAATCCTGCTTCAAGTATAAGTTGAAAGGTGGCAATTAATTTGGATAGATAGGAGTGTCCAAGAAAAAGACCGTCACCAGCACCAGTTCACACTCCTTCCATCTATCCACATTAATTGCCACCTCTCATCTTATATTGTAGCAGGATTGGGAATGTTTTCATATAGACTGATCAACTATATGCAAATTGGACTTTATAATCAGATTTTTTGTTTTTAAGCACTGCACCTACGTTCTACAATTGTTTTTTATGTTGTATTCCAGCATTTATGTGTCAGCAGCTTTCGCACTTGTGACATTTAACCTAGCACAGCCTTATATTGTACACTATATTATGAAAAAGTATTGGGATGCCTGCCTTTACACGCACATGAACTTTAATGGCATCCCAGTCTTAGTCCGTAGGGTTCAATATTGTGTTGGCCCACCTTTGCAGCTATAATAGCTTCAACTCTTCTGGGAAGGCTGTCCACAAGGTTTAGGAGTGTGTCTATGGGAATGTTTGACCATTCTTCCAGAAGCCCATTTGTTAGGTCGGGCACTGAAGTGGACGAGAAGGCCTGGCTCGCAGTCTCAGCTCTAATTCATCCCAAAGGTGTTCTATAGGGTTGAGGTCAGGGCTCTGTGAAGGCCACTCAAGTTCCTCCACCCCAAACTCGCTCATCCATGTCTTTATGTACCTTGCTTTGTGCACTAGTGCATTGGAACAGGAAGGGGGCATCTCCAAACTGTTCCCACAAAGTTGGTAGCATGAAATTGTCCAAAATGTCTTGGTATGCTGACACCTTATGTGTTCCCTTCACTGGAACTAAGGGGCCAAGCCCAACCCCTGAAAAACAACCCCACATAATAATCCCCCCTCCACCAAATGATTTGGACCAGTGCACAAAGCGAGGTCCATGAAGACATGCATGAGTGAGTTTCGGTTGGAGGAATTTGACTGACCTGTACAGAGTCCTGACCTCAACCCGACAGAACACCTTTGGGATGAATTAGAGTGGAGCCTGCGAGCCAGGCCTTCTCGCCTACCTCAGTGCCTGACCTCACAAATGCACTTCTGGAAGAATGGTCAAACATTCCAATAAACACACTCCTAAACCTTGTGGACAGCCTTCCCAATACCGATTTAGAGCGATCTTCAGGGCGGTCACGTGACTCACGGCTGCTGTATACCACCGATACATGGCTTCTGCAGGAGCGGCCGAGATCTCCCTCTGATGTCAGCCGAGGAGATCACATGGCCGCTCAGACTCTCCTGCAGTAGCCCTGGAAACTGGCCGAAAGTCACGTGACCGGCCTGAAGATCGCTCTAAAAAGATATTTACATGCCTTGTTTTTATAAAAGACTAATACAGTGTGGTATGGCAATTTATAATAGAGGGGCTGGCAAGGACCATTTAGAATTTTTTTATTTGTACTGATAGCAGCAGGGATGAGGGGGGGGCAGAGACAGAGACACAGAACACGGAGCTGACAGGCAGGGAGGAGGGGGAGAGCTGAGAGCAGGGCTGCGGATGAGGAAGGGACATACACAGACCGCAGTGGTCAGGGCTCAGCAGCCCTGATTTTCGTTGTCAGAGCAGAGAGGGGGGCACAGGAATTGGAGGGATCAGGGAGGTTTTTTTTACAGTTTAGAGGGGGGCAGATTACACATCACAAGCACTGTGCTGTTTAATCTGCTTTAAGGGACCCGGATCTCTATTTATTTATTTTTGGGTTAACAAAGACTTTAACTATGAGGCTTTCAGTTCCAAAGAGAAACAATATAACCGAAATAACCATGAAAAGTATTTTTAAAACATTAGTGTAATAAATTATTGTTCTGTTATTGGTTTTATTCAGTCTTCTTATTTCTTTAAATGCTGTTATGGTCTTGATTTGCAACAACTTATCTAAAGTGTTTCAGTAATACAATATGTGTTTGGAGTAACTGTAGTGTGTATGGGTGTTTTGGCATAACAATATGTTACACGTGCTTGCTCCATGTAACCAGAGGAAGTATGTTGATAAATGGCTGTCTTTGTTTCTGTGCATCTTTCTTTTGTTACAGTGTTCGCCTTATACATATATGAGGTTACAAGGCTCCAGTTCTGGATTTCCCTTTACAGGAAATTGGAAATACAGCTCACTTCCTTAAAGTGAAACTATGTGCAAAATTCAAAATAATGAATTATATCTTACTGTCTATTACTAGCATTAATGGAGCAGTTTTTTTTTTGACAGGTTTGTTTTAGATTGACATTTAGTTTTAAATGGATTTTAAGTAAGTGAAAAATGAAAGTCTAACTACAGCTAACACTTTGTAAGCATTTACAGCAACATTTTTTGGACAAAAGCATATGAGTAAAAGCTGACAATTGTAAGCAACCCTGGTAGTGTATGGTTTGTCCCAACCCCTGTAACTGTCACTTTTGCTGGACAGCATAGCTTGCACATAAATGTGGAGAACATAGGCATGCACAGGTACATCCTACTCACTATGTGTGGTGCCGATTCCCCCAACTGCCCGGGCCACCCCCCCTTTTTGGCCACGCAGTCCTGCTGACTTCCCTTCTCTTCTCTCCCCCCAGCTGCTGCGGGGATGTTTCAGGATGGGGGGGTTAGTAAATATGGAATTTACCAGCCACTTCCATTTTTAAATGAACACTTGCTCACTGTGTTCAATCTTAACTGAAGCATAGGAAACTGTGTTTCCTATGCTTCAGTTTGCGAATGAACAGTAAGCCACTCAGCACAGAGCACTTCTCATTCATTCACTGTCCAGTGCAGCTGAGGGTGCAGACAAAGGCATGTGTGTTTGAGCTTTGGGGTGCACAACCTAATAGGCTGCACACAGCTATGGTGGAGAAAGATGTTAAAAAAAGACATGCAAACTAAAAAAAAATAATTTATTTGTTGAATACTATCAATGCATGTAATGTATTTATTCAAAACAGTTAACAAAATACAAAGCGGGCAACTCAGTAAGGCATTTGTGACCCATTTTTGGTGTGTATGGAATGCCTTGCTCCAAATTCATGAAAAAACTGCAACTCCTTCTTTCATTGTTAGTACTGACACATGTGACAAATGCAAGTACAGTAGTTCTTATTTGCAACATTTTTACTGTATGGCACTATTGTAGCAACAAATTCATAAAGAGATACCATTATATCAGTGACAAGATGTTACATCTTTAGAACAAATCTGGCACAAAATGCGTCTTTGTGTTCCTCTGGAAATGATTATTTGATGCCTTTACTTTGCTCTACCAACTTCTCCAAAAAAGCTTCTCTGCCTGTAAAACCTCCACATCGCGGGAGAAATTCATGGGACAATTCTGTCAGAGGTGCAACAGATATTTACACCATACGGACACAAGCATAAACCTATGGTTCCCCCATTTGTCACACTACTACAAGATACATTTATTTTTCCATGACGCTCTTTATAAATTCCAGGGAATTATTTTCTCTATAGTGGCCCTTTGAAGTTTTTACACTTCTTTTAACTTTTTATATATAAAAAAAACAAAAACTGCTGACCCCTTATTACCCCAACTTAGAACCTGTTTTGTAACTTCCATCTTATTGCCATCACGAAAAGCCTCAATACTGGTATATGAAACACTACGAACTAGGGTTGCACCAATACGGTTTCTTTACCAGGGAGTATGATTACCTACACTTTAGTTCAAGTACTCACCGATCCCGAGTATTGATACTTTTTGTGGTGCGATTCTCATGCGATATGAACAGGAATGCAGTGCAATACCTTTCCGAATTGCATGCAGTTTCCTGCACCGCTCCTGTGTGAACCCAGGCTGACGTTACTATGACAAGCCATTCAGACAGGAATTGCCCCACATTCCTGTTTAAATCACATGCGATTCCTTGCAGTGCGATTTGAGCCCATTCATTTTGTATGGGCTCAAATCGCACCACAAAGGTATCAGTACTCGAGTACTTGACCAAAAGCGTACTGATCCCAACGCACACGTTCCTGTTAAATTGGCTGTGCAACTGAGTGGGTGCTGTAGTGACCAATGGCTGGAACTGTTTAAGGTCAGGACAGGGGAGGGGCAGGACGGAGCTGTCAACACAGACAAGCAGAGGATTACACACTGCACCGCACGCCATACGATTTACCTGTATTCCTGTATACCACACTCTGGATAGGATGGTGCACTTATGCACCCATACATTGTGAGTACCCTCCTGGAGGGAATTGGCTTTAAGATTTTATAATAAATCCCTGGCGGTATTATGCTATGTAGTCTCCTTCTTTCTTATACATGTTGCCATTGATGTTTATCTGAGCGAGGTGCAGACCATTACCAGCAGACCCTATATGAGCCCAGGAGTGGCTCCAATGCGTGTTTAGACACTGTTTAACCACTGTGTCACACGCTCAGAGGTGAGCGCATGAGCAAATGGGGGTCACTGGAGGGCACTGAAGCATGCCGTTGTTTGCACATCATATAGGAAGAGCATGAGGAATGCCTACTCTTTTGGACACTAATTTTTGCACTTTATTTTTATATATTTTTTATGAATCGATTTGAACTGAGTGGTTGGACACTTCATTATTATACAATTAACACCTGGACTTTCCACATTTTGCATGTTGCATGTTGATTTATATATTTATATAGTTAGTTATGTATTTTATTCACTTTTTTCACAGGCGATTGGCACTGATTATTGCTTATAGCACTTAATATTGAATATTTTATTACTGTGATTTATAGATTTTACAATATTGCATTTATTTGTTAATTTATTTTGATTTTATTTATTTTATTTTATTTTATTTTTTCACGTATTAGCTTATTTTCCTAGCGCATACACAATAATTTATTTAATTTTGAAAAAAAAAATGTCACCAGCACACCGAGGATCTCCAAAGATGGGTCCAGAGCTTTATTAGTGGTCACATCGTTACAGCAGTGAGCATTTCAGAGCCTCAGAGGACCCCTTCATCAGGCACGTGACGACCGAAAGTCGCACTAAAAAGTTATCTGATTCAGGTAAATGCTTAGGATCGGTATCGGTGCAACCCCATTTTATCAAAACTGAATGATGAGAATTGTTTGAGTACCTGATATTAAAATATTTTTTACAGGGAAAATTAGAAAGATGGTATAGTGTATTTTTAGTCAAAAATACACACAAAAGCACTGATCATAAGTTTGGTATAGCCCTCCAGCTGGCTATTGGTGATAATTAGACAAGTCAAAGGGTGCTGCTTCTGTCTATGGATCCTCTGGGTGGCAGGAACACATCTAGACAAAACACAAAAGAAGAGAGTGCAAAGCCGCCCTAGTGTAACTCGTCTTTAATATGGTAAAGTTAAAAACACTACAATGGTCAAACTCACATTGTGTGAAGATAGATACAGCAAAAAGATTCCACTGTGGCCGCACTCCTATAACCACCTCAAGATTCCGACAGGGGATGGAGGAGCCGTGGACATTCAACCTAGCTGCCCGGATCCTGGTAGCACATCCCAGCCTATCCACCACCATGCTCGACATGCAGATACTAATGCGCTTGCATCCGGTACAGCCGGCACTGCTCTTCGAAGACACATAAACCCACACGGGCAGGATACAGGGGGGAAGAGAGTGAGGACGTCACACAGTTGCCATGACAATGTGTTTCGGAGGCATGGCCTCCTACCTCAGGTCATCTTGACCTGAGGAAGGAGGCCATGCCTCCAAAACGCGTTGTCCTAAAAGCTGAGTTACACTAGAGCGGCTTTGCGCTCTCTTCTTTAGTGTTTTGTCTATTGTATTTTTAGTGACCACATATATCGTGTTATTATTACTGGGTGTACACCTCCTTGCTTCCTATGTTGCAATGTAATAACTGTTTGTACAAGTGACAGGGCTCAACACATTTGTAAGGCAGATGCACTGATTGGCTGTCAGGTAGTGACAGTGAATAAATGTATCCGAATCACACAGTTCCAATCACTAGCTAGAGCAATATTTGGAGGAACTGGGTTTGCCGTGAAGGGCTGTTTCACAGATGAAGACTGACACCAGGGGAGTAATTATTTATGTGAGTCTTTTGCTTCCATAATTTTTGTTTTCAAATCAAATAGTAAAACAAGGGAAATTCCCCCAAAAAATGCCATTCTGGCACGTCCTTCTTTGGTTTAATCCATTGCAAATAATGCATTACACTAAAGCTGGAAACACATTATACAATTTTCCTTAGATTTTTTCCTTTAGATTTATCAAAACCATATAAAATAAGGGCAAGCCTTAACAGTTTCAATTTGTATGCAATCAGGCAGGCCCTTGCACTACATGGTTTTGGTAAATCCAAAGGAAATCAAACAACAAAAGTTGTATAGTGTGTATCCAGCTTAAGTTTTAGATCCTTTATCTTTTAATTGAAAATGGTTTAAATTTTTATTGAAAATTGAAAATTCTTTACAGTAGAATTTACTGGAATATTTACATGTTTTTAAACTATAGTGAAAATGAATGTTATTGATGGTAATGTTACTATTATAATAGTACTAATTATATTTAAAAATGTCGGAATAGGCATCTCCCATGCTAGCAGTGGTGGCAGGAATTTAATAGTGCAACATTGTTTCAGTTTAGAAAACTCTCCCCAAGGGAGAAGAAAAAAAGCCAACGCAGGAGAACATGATCATGTAGCATTGTCCAACCAAGCCAGATCAATAAGATAAATATGCAGTGGAGCACTTCAATTATGTACACTATACATATATATATATGTAACAACAGTAAGCAACAGTATACAAGATGTCTTCAGTCCTACGATATTATTAAATATCCTCTATTCAATTAAGTCAATCAAAAGTAATGCAAATTATATTAGATTGGTACATAAGTAATGGGATTGATTTACTAAAACTAGAGAGTGCAAAATCTGATGTAACTGTGCATGGTAGCCAATCAGCTACTAAATACAACTTGTTCAATAAAGCTTTGACAAAAAAAAAAACTGGAAGCTGATTGGTTTTCTATGCAGAGATGCACCAGATTTTGCACTCAGCAGTTTTAGTAAATCAACCTCACTGTTTTGATACATCTCTATTGTTGCGATTTGGCACTTGTCACATTGTATTTGAACATTTGCTATGTACATTAAGCTCATTTTTTTTATTCTCTGTGTATATACTTAATGGTAAGCTCTTGGAGCATGTAAAATTGTGTTTTTCCCCCTATGGGAGACATTTCCCCCAAATTTGAATAATAAGATGGAAAAAAGGATGCTTATTCCTAAAGTGTTTGTATAGGCAAAACTTTTTTTGGTTTGTTTTTCAGTAGGAAATCCCTGTTATTTTTTTTGCTGTCTGTCCCATTGAAGAAATTTCCCTTTACTTCCCATCCTGGAGGCATAACAGGAATTGAGAGAAAATCTCTACAAAGTGAGGGACATGCCCCTTTTAAACATTTGTTACTAAGACAGGTTTCCTCACTGTAAGTTTTACCCTTGTCACCTATTCTGATGATAACTTACCGTAACTTACCATAGCATGATTGGTAGCAGAGCCTGATATGATGAGGATGGCCTCTCTTACACCTCTGACTCTGGGCCCCTAACAGTGTAAAAAGGAGGTGCAGGATTGCAGAGTGGCATGAGTGCCTGTAGGTCTTGCTAGCAGCAGAGCAGGTGTCCACGCCAGGCAGGGGTAGTTGTCACTGGTCTTCAGTGAAGCAGGCAAGCTGGATGGCAGCTGGTGGACAGCAGACTGAAGCAGATTGGTTCTGGCAAAAGCAGGCAGGTGAAGCATATACTGGCAATACTGGCAGCAGACAGTAGACAATAGTAGGCAGGTACCAGTGACAGCAGAAGAAATAACAGTTTGGCAGGCTGGGTCATCCACTGGCAGGACAGAACAGGTACAGAAGTACAGGCAAGGGGGTTGTCAAGGTACGAGATGGGTCAGGAGCCAATCAGTAGAGTAGTAGCAAGCAGAAGCGGTGGTCAGAAGACAAGCCGAGGTCAGTACAGGCAGAGTTCAGGGAGTAGTCAGGACTAGACGGGTCAGCAACTGAAGTCAGGTCACACAGAAGGCTAAAGACAAAGCAGCACTGAACCTGAGCACTAGCTCAGTTTAAATAGTCCATTTGGCGCCACCATCTGTCACGAGTGCACGTGAGCACGCCTATGCGCACGGGTACGCACATGGGTATGCGTACCCGTGTTAGCATGTTCCTTAATTTCTGCATCCACGAGAAGGAATGTGAATTAGCCTGTAAAGATGCACAGAAGTTCGTCCAGAGGGACCATCGTGTCTACTGACATGTCCTTCCTGACACAACTGTAAACTTTAGGTTTTCCTGTCACTTTTTGCTCCAGGGATAATGGTCACCAGGACAAATAGAGAAGGTAAATATCCTGTATGGGGAAAAATTACATCTGGACAGGGGTTCCAACTATTCCCTTCTCTTTCCAAAATGAAGAAGAGAGGGCTGAGCTATACATACATTTTAAAAGCTAATTTTTAAAGCAGGGATTACATTTGGTGAAATAAGAGCAATCCCTGTGATCCCTTACGTTACATTTGATAGTTTTATATGAAATTTGAGACGACAAATGAGTCCTAAAACAACCCGTTGTGGCCTTCCAGGCTGGTGAATATGAATTTTTTGCAGCTGCCCACAGGCCGGCTTACTCCTTCAGGGATCACATCTGCCACTCAGGCCATGATGGGCCTTCTCCTGGACTTCTTATTAGGAAATAATTTCACTCTAGCACCTTATAAAACTAATTTATTCATAAATGACCCCTGTATCCTTTTTTCACCTTTCCCATTTAAAACAAAGCAAAATGAATTTTATATATATGAATTTCTAATATCTAATTTATTTATTTTGTTGTTTATACAAATGTTATAACTTTGGCTTCTGTTAAGTGCTTCTGCTACGTGGGAGAAACAAATAGGATATCGTGTCTGTCAATGATGAGGATAAAGAGCAGCTTGTGCAAAGTAAACTGATTTGTAACTGCAACACATGAATGGGTGTTTGAAGTGACCATTCTCACAATTTGTGCAATGATTCAAAGGCTTGTTTAGTCTTCTCAAGACCACTACATCAAATAACTAGAAACATCTTCTTAAAAGCCTCTAATGTGAGGGATGAGGGCATTTTTAGGCCAAGCATGAAAGATCATGTTTCTGGTAGTGGGCCATATAGTACCAGTTACGTTCAATCTCTGTATTCTAAGATGCATTCATTACCTGTTGTCATTTAAGTGTCCAGTGCTATTTGGATACCTTGAGTTTTGTGATGCATTCTTATTTGAACAGTTTGGAATACTTCACAAAGTAAAGTATATATATCTAAATTTAACTGGTGTACTACTTGAAACAAATTACATGTTACTAAGTTTTACAAAGAAGAAAAAAAAATTGAATAATAGCACAAATTTTGGGCATAAATGGCTTTCACTATTAACTGGTTTACAAAATCACTTGACTAGACGCATGGATTCTAAAGCCCATAAATAGCAAATTTGAAAAAAAGGATGAAGGTGGAACATGTGGATTCACTAAACATTACATAATTGTTATTTTTTTGTCTTGTGTCTAAGGTCATCTGAGGCACTGTAGGTGATGTAGAAATAGAAAAAAAAGGTTCCCCTGTAAAAACAAGATATTTTACTTGCATGTGCCACCACTCAAGACACTTATCTTCCTTGTTTTCCAAGAGCCATGGTGCCATGAGAATTTTCTTCTTCACGCGTAAAGAATTTGGATTCCTGGTCTCCCACTGAAAGCTATGGCCATTTCCCTCAGCCCTGTTCATGGCGTGCGTTTCACGATACCGGAAGTGACGTCAATAGGAACCGGAAATTGATCCGGAAATCATGACGCCCTGTGGGAGGCTGAAACGCGTAGATGTAATTTCCGGCTCTGATTGACGTCACTTCCGGTATCGTGGAATGCACGCCATGAACGGTGTTTTTGTATGCTCAGATCCATGCTTGTCTTGCCTGGTTTTATTTTGTCTCTTGTAAGTACCTTTTTTATGCGTAATAAACGCCTTTTTTAAGCGGTACCTCACTATTAGTCCCTTTCCTTCCAATTTTTGGGTATCTACTATCCTGGTCGAGTATCCTCAACAAGGGAAATATATTGGATAATCTGATGTTCAAATTGCCATTCCTGGCCTTTACTATTAAGCCTGAAATGACCCCTAGACTGAAAAGCTGAGGGTCTACTATATTTGGTGAGTGGGGACACAGGGTATTGCGGTACACCTTGAAAATCTGGAGCACTTTTGCACTTTTGTTGGATTGGAGCACATCAGTCACTCTATTTGGACTTTTTATTAATGTATTGTTTTTTTTCACCAATGTTGTGTCTGCTAGCGCTGTAAAATTCATATTATTATCACTATTAGTTTAACATATATTATGCAGGCATGGTCCACTGTTCTTACCATCAGGAAACTCACCCTGAGAAATGCAGTGAATCAATCACTGGAGTGCATACATGTTGAAATAAAGGGGCTGCGGAGGCGCATGCATGCGATCGTGGGAAATGGCAGCATAGTCACTGCGCTCCGTGCCACCGGACCTCCGGGACTTGGCTGACACAGCACTGATCTCACCCGATGCGATACTTTGAGCTCCCGCGGCCGCTGACATCATCGGGCACTGGGGGGAATGTACCGGACGTAAAAATATAAGCAGAAACAGCATTCCCAGCAGAAAGCCACCTCAGCCACAGTAAAAGGCAAGATGACGCTCGAAACTCTTGAGTCTGATTACTCCACGAGGCTCTTGGCAGCGGGACCGGTTTCCCCAACAGACAGCCTGTTGCAGTTCCCCATGGATCTGGTAAGCCCTGTGGCTGTTGCTTCTGAGGACTTGCTTTCTAAGTTCAGCTATAGTGCGGTATTAGATCTCCACGCTTTCTTCTGATTTAATGAGGGACCTTAAAGAGCTAGGCCACCGCACTAGCCAATTAGAGCAAAGAATGCACTTAACCACTACAGTGCTGGATGGTCATGAGGACAAGGTTGACAAATTGAACGTTGAACTTGAAAACCTGCGTGACAAACTAGAGGAGGCTAAAAATAGGGCCCACAGGGATAACCTTCGCATCTGTGGGATCCCGGAGGTCATAATTGATTTACAGGGCACTGCCACTGCTTTCTTTCAGGAACTGGCTCCTGAGCTCCCATTTGAGCGCTTGGAATTTGACTGCATCCATAGATCCCTTGCCCTCAAACCTACAGAAGGCTCACCAAGAGATGTTGTTATAAAATTCCACTATTACCGCACAAAAGAAAAACTCTTACAAGCAGCAAGGGAGCGCCGTGATCTCTCTTTTCAGGATAATACACTCCAACTGTTTGCAGACCTTTGTCCAGTCATGATTGCTAAACGCAGGAACCTGAAACCTTACCTACAGATCCTGCAGACACAGGCAATCAAATATAGATGGGGGTTCCCCTTTATACTTTCCTTCTCCCATCAAGGTCGCTAGTTCCAGGCCTCCTTGTTGCCCGATCTGTGACGCCATTTCCAGGAACTACAGTTTGACCTTCCACCTTCTCAGTCGGAGCCATCTTCTTCATCATCTCGCCCCAGGTCGTCTCAAGTTCCCCGCAAGCCATCCCAAGCCTCCCACCAAGCCTCTCAGGCCCTTTGATCCCTTCAGGCTCAACGCTTTCAGGATGTGCCCATTGGCTGAAGATCCCAGTCCCCCGGGATTGGTCTACACACCTCATTTTGTGCCAGGGACTCCTCTCAGGCTTTCCATTTTCTTCTGCTTGTCGTTGGTTGCAGCTGCTGGGACCTACTCTGTCCCTTTTCAAGTATCGCACGACTGCTTAGTGCCACGGTGCTATTTTATATTGGTTTACATGACTCTATATGGTGTAATACATTGTTTTATTTCCACAGATAGGATGAAGTTGCATGTGTGGGTTTTTCCCACCCTAGGCTGCCCAATTTGAGAGATGGCAAGCTGGGTTGGGACTCGCCCACAGCTGGTGTGCCAGCTGCACAAGTTTATTTTGTTTTGCTCATCTTGTTTCTCAGGGGTCCCTGTGGCCAAAGGTCAGAGTAGCTATTTTTGTTGGTGATGGGTGGAAGCATACTTTATTTTCTACCCAGATTGCCTTTTGACTTGCTAATGGGCACTCCCTCCACCCTCTTTGTTTCCCAGTAAGCACTTTGGATCCTTATCTCTTGCCTTTGAGCTACAGACAGCTCTATTCGAGTTCTAAAACCACGTTAATTCTTGTTCTGTTATGATGCTTGCCTTATCATTATAGGTTCTACTGGGTGGTTTTGCTCTTATTATAGTTGATCTGGGGCAGATCTGGTCCTCCACCCTGGCCATCCCTGCATTTGGGTGGACAGCCCGGGATGGGTGCGACCTAGCATTGCCATCAGGACATATCGCTCTCTTTTTATCCTGTTATTCCTGTCTTTGATTGAACTTTATATTCAGTGTTTATGTTTTTTTATTGTTTTATACATTGTATCTAATAGCCGAGTTGGTCCGGTGGACCACTACTCCTCCAATGTGTCGGCACTTGGCCAGGATCATGATCCCGGTCAACCTCCGACATCCCAGTGGGCCTTTTGCCCCACTAGTTGTTGCATTTATGCTTTACCAGCTTCTCATGCCCCGAGCTTTTCTCGGTCCTCTAATGTGTTTTTTTTTACTAGCTCTCTTTACTCGTCTTTCTCAATCTTTTCTCCCCCTCTTGGAGTCCACAGGGTCTGGAACTGGAGACATTTTTAAATGTTTTGCCTTTTATTCCACCATGACACTGAACTGGTTGTCCTTAAATGTCCAGAGTATAAATTCGCCCCAAAATAGGGTGAAGGTTTTTAAATATCTTAAAAAACAACAGATCGACATAGCGTGTTTACAGGAGACACATTTTTCTTCCTCCTCTTGTCTCAGGTATTTTAATGCTCAGTACTCTCAAGTGTTTTTCACAAATGGTCCAACCTGAACGGTAGATACATTCTGCTTCAGGGTTCCATTCAAGATATTGAGGTCACTATTATGACCAACTACGCTCCTAATTCCAACCCAGGGCCTTTCCTGACTCATGTCTGCGCCTTGTTGATGTCTCACCAAAAAAGGTACTCTCCTCTTGGAAGGAGACTCTAATGTGACCTTGAATCCTATTCTGGACAAATATGTCTCAGAAAGAATAGCCGCATCTCCTGATACAAGAAAATTTTTGCATTCCCTGCATTCTCATGATCTGGTGGACCTTTGGAGGGAATTTCATCCATTTGGTAAAGATTACACTTATTAATCCCATCCTCATCATTCCCACTCGAGAATCGACCACATATTTATGTTACGTAAACATCCTCCCCTGGTATGCTCCACATCCATTCCAGCTGCCCCTTGGTCGGACCATGGCCCTGTTCTAGTTGTTTGCCGTTCCCTATTATGTAAGCCCCAATTTTCCTCTTGGGTTATGAATGATTCACTTTTGTCTCTTAAAGATATTCAGGCAGACCTCTTGAAAACTTTGGCGGGAAATTTTAACCTTAATTCTGCTTCGGTATCCTCTCATGTGACTCTTTGGAAGGCATATAAGGCAGTGCTTAGGGGCCACATCATTCAATTAGCTATCAAACGCAAACGAGAGCTGCAAAAGCTCCAATGTATTTTAGAATCTTGCCTAGAGTCAATTTCAGCTACCTTTAAACAATCTTCTACTCCCGCTAACCGTAAACTATTGGATCACGTTCGCACGGAATTGGATCTATGTCTTACTGATAATGCTGAACGCACTTTATGCTGGTCCCGCCAGAAATGGTATGCAAAAGCGAATAAACCTAATGCAATGCTGGCTAATAGGTTGCACACCTTTACCGCTAAGTTCACTCCCATCACTTTACGTACCCGCCATAACATTCTCACAAGCAACCCAACTAGGATTTTAGACGAATTCCGCCATAGACTACCCACATTATATTTTCGGCCCACAGCCAAGCAAATAGTCAAGAGATAGAAACTTTTTTGCAATGCCTCACGCAATGCCCACATTATCCACGGCACATACGGACCTTATGGATCGTGATATTCAAGTATCAGAGATCTTACAATGCATTAGGGGATGAAAGATGGCAAAAAGACAGGCCCTAATGGCTTTACAGCACTTTGTTATAGAAAATTGGCGGATGTTTTAGCTCCCCATTTGACAGCCATGTATAATTCGGTCAAGAATGGTTGGCATTTTTTCACCTGACCTCTTCTAAAGGAAGGCCCGTAGACATGGTGTATCTGGATTTTGCAAAAGCATTTGACACAGTTCCCCATAAACGTTTACTGTACAAAATAAGGTGCGTTGGCATGGACCATAGGGTGAGTACATGGATTGAAAACTGGCTACAAGGGCGTGTTCAGAGGGTGGTGATAAATGGGGAGTACTCAGAATGGTCAGGGGTGGGTAGTGGGGTCCCCCAGGGTTCTGTGCTGGGACCAATCCTATTTAATTTGTTCATAAACGACCTGGAGGATGGGATAAACAGTTCAATCTCTGTATTTGCAGACGATACTAAGCTAAGCAGGGCAATAACTTCTCCGCAGGATGTGGAAATCTTGCAAAAAGACCTGAACAAATTAATGGGGTGGGCGACTACATGGCAAATGAGGTTCAATGTAGAAAAATGTAAAATAATGCATTTGGGTGGCAAAAATATGAATGCAATCTATACACTGGGGGGAGAACCTCTGGGGGAATCTAGGATGGAAAAGGACTTGGGGGTCCTAGTGGATGATAGGCTCAGCAATGGCATGCAATGCCAAGCTGCTGCTAATAAAGCAAACAGAATATTGGCATGCATTAAAAGGGGGATCAACTGCAGAGATAAAACAATAATTCTCCCGCTCTACAAGACTCTGGTCCGGCCGCACCTGGAGTATGCTGTCCAGTTCTGGGCACCAGTCCTCAGGAGGGACGTACTGGAAATGGAGCGAGTACAAAGAAGGGCAACAAAGCTAATAAAGGGTCTGGAGGATCTTAGTTATGAGGAAAGGTTGCGAGCACTGAACTTATTCTCTCTGGAGAAGAGACGCTTGAGAGGGGATATGATTTCAATTTACAAATACTGTACTGGTGACCCCACAATAGGGATAAAACTTTTTCGCAGAAGAGAGTTTAATAAGACTCGTGGCCACTCATTACAATTAGAAGAAAAGAGGTTTAACCTTAAACTACGTAGAGGGTTCTTTACTGTAAGAGCGGCAAGGATGTGGAATTCCCTTCCACAGGCGGTGGTCTCAGCGGGGAGCATTGATAGCTTCAAGAAACTATTAGATAATCACCTGAATGACCGCAATATACAGGGATATGTAATGTAATACTGACACATAATCACACACATAGGTTGGACTTGATGGACTTGTGTCTTTTTTCAACCTCACCTACTATGTAACTATGTAACTATGTAACTCTTGACTGCTAATAAAGTCATGTTACCAAAACCTGATCATGACCATTCTTCATGGGCCAACTTGAGACCCATTTTGCTTATCAACATAGATATGAACATTTGACTCGTTCCTCCCTCGCTTAATCAAAAAAGACCAGGTTGGGTTTGTTCCTCAACGCCAGGCTGGTGATGCCATCAGACGTATCAAACAGTTGCAACACATCGCTCACCATCATTCCTTGAAAATGATGCTTTTATCACTCAATGTGAATAAAGCCTTCGATACCTTGTTGTGGCCCTACTTGATGTCTGTGCTCCGTCATTATGGTTTTGGCGTCTCGTTCCTACACTGGTTAGCTGCGTTGTATGATTCCCCTCAGGCTAAAATTAAATACTGCAGGTTTGAGTCCTCCCTTTTTTCTATCAAGAGGGGAACCTGCTTAGGATGTCCACTTTCACCGCTCCTATTTATGTTAGTCTTGGAGCCTTTAGCAGAGGCGATCCGCTCCCATCCGGACATAAGAGGCGTGGATGTAGCGGGGTCCGCTCATAAGGTTTTTTTATTTGCGGACGATGTGCCTAACATCCCCTAGAGTCTCTCTGCCTTATCTATTATCTCTCCTTGATGCCTTTGTGGCTTTCAGGTTTATATGTCAACTCTACCAAGTCCAAAGCTATGTCTAACCTCCCATCCTCTGAATTGGCCGCCTTGAGAGATGCTTTCCCATTCCAATGGCTTCCTTATTTACCCTGTTTGGGTTTCTGGCTCACCCCAGTTATGATGGATTACAGTGCCTTGAAAAAGTATTCATACCCCTTGAAATTTTCCACATTTTGTCATGTTACAACCAAAAATGTAAATGTATTTTATTGGTATTTTATGTGATAGACCAACACAAAGTTGCAGATAATTGTGACATGGAAGGAAAATGATAAATGGTTATTAACATTTTTTTCAAATAAATATCTGAAAAGTGTGGCGTGCATTTGTATATAGCCCCCTGAGTTAATACTTTGTAGAACCACCTTTCGCTGCAATTACAGCTACAGGCATTTTTGGGTAAGTCTCTACTAGCTTTTCACATCTAAAGAGTGACATTTTTGCCCAATCTTCTTTGCAAAATAGCTCAAGCTCTGTCAGATTGGATGGAGAACGTCCGTGAACAGCAATTTTCACTTCTTATGGCTTTCTTTCAATAATGACTTTCTTCTTGCCACTCTTCCATAAAGGCCAGATATGTGGAGAGCACAACTAATAGATGTCCTGTGGACAGTTTCTCCCACCTGAGCAGGAGCGGTGTATACACTGCTCCTTTACCGCTCCAAAGATGCTGCTTGCAGGAGTTTTTTTAACATCCTGCCAGCGCATTACCTCAGAGTGAAAGCACTCAGGCTTTCACACTGAGACTGCAGGGAAGCCGTTTTTCAGGCAATTTACAGGTGCTATTTTTAGCCCAAAAGCGCCTGAAAAATGCCTCAGTGTGAAAGGGGTCTTATGTACCTCTTTGTGTTGGCCTATCACATAAAATCCCAATAAAATACATTTACGCTTTTGGTTGTAACATGACAAAATGTGAAAAATTTCAAGGGGTATAAATAATTTTTAAGGCACTGTATATTAGGCCAACCTTCCACCTCTTTTCAAAAATCTAACCGACAGGCTTTCCTTTTGGTCCCACTTCCCTTTGTCCTGGTTTGGTAGGATCGTGGCGATCCGCATGTCCTATCTCCCGAAATTGTTATAATTTTTTCTATGTACTGCCGGTCACGGTTCCCCAACACATAATACGTATCCACATACTCAAACTTTTGAAATTTATTTGGGTTCCATCCATCCCAAACAATCAACAAACAAGTCTTAAATGCCCGCAGAATCAATGGTGGCATCTCAGTCCCTAATTTACAAGCTTACTATTCGGCAGCTAATATAGCCCCATTATCTCCTCTGCCCTACTCATTGCCCGCTATTCCCCCCAGCTGTGAAAACCCTAAACAATTCTCTTGGTGGACCGATAATGGATTTGTTGATGTCCATTCTCTGTTCACCCCCCATGAGAATTTTGACTTTTGAGGCCCTCAGATATTCCCATGATATCCTTCTCCGTGAATATTACAGTTATCTACAACTTAGGCACTTTCTCCAACAACTAATAAAATCCCAATCCAACTCCTTTTGAAAGCCTCTGTAGTGCCCGACCACACTCCCTGTGTCTAATATCATTGGTTTATTCATCAATTATCTCCTTTAGGAGACCCCTGGTGCAACCCTATCATCCGCCAAGGGAAACAGACTTAGGGAAAAGGTTAGATCTGGAGGACTGGCAGATCATCATCAATTGCTCTCTCTAAAAGTTCTAAGAATGTTCTTATATTGAAGAATGCTTGTAAAGTGCTGTACAGATGGTACTATACACCAGTTAGGCTGGCGCAATTTATTCCATCTTACTTCCCTCTTTGCTTCCGGGGTTGCTCCCAGGAAGGCACCATGGCACACATCTGGTGGTCTTGTCCCAAGGTATGCAGACTATGGGTCAGAGTATATGCCCTTCTTCGTAACATATTTCACACTAATATCAAATAGGACCCCTAGGAGGCCCTTCTTTATAAGCCAATAGTTGAACTGCTCCATTCAGAATGCCAGTTAGCCTTGCATCTTTTTACTGCAATTAAATTGACTAATGCGAGGGCTTGAAAAACTTGTGTACTTAGCTAACTTTGAAACGGTTAAGAACCAAATGAACGATATCATGGTCAATGAAAAGTTGACCGCATTAACCTTGGATACATGCAATAAATTTCCCAAGGTCTGGCAACCTTGGATCCCATATACCCAACCCTCCAGGTTTAATAATCAGCTTCTTTCGATTTGATGACTCTCTGGTGCTCACCCCGTAGGACTTCTCTTTTTTTTTTGTTCACCCTCTTTTCTTTCTGGCTCCCCTTCCCTTTTCTCTCCTCTCTTCTATTCTATTTTTCGGTTTCCGCTTCCCTTACTATGTATCTTTATCTTTAAAGCCCACCAGGCTGTAGGCCTTGGTTTGGATGTGGATGGTTACAGTGATTGTATCCCCCTAATAATGGACGGTGCACTTCTCTATATTAATGTCCAACCTTATTATGTTTCTATGTTTTGGGATTCTAATTATGTAGCCTGAGTCGTTCTTTTCTAGTTCACTGTACAATACAACCTGGAAACTCGAGCTCTCTGAATCAGAGACTTTTGGACCTTCGTTATGATGCTAAATTGAACTCGGAAGCTCTGCAATTCTCTTGTTTTAGATTATTTGTTGGGATTTTTCTCCACTTATGTCATATATAATGTAACCGTCTCATTGTTTACCTAATTTACCTGTTCGAATTACATTGCAAAAAAAAATCTTTTGTAAAAGAAATAAAGGGGCTGCAATGAAGCCACAGGAGATCAGTAGTGCTGAAATGCGAAAAGGATGAAAAAAAGTGAAAAGTGTTTATGATATACTGTGTTTTAACATATGAAACATCATTTAGTTAGGGTTTTTTTCAAGTACTTTAAAGTGGTACTAAAGGCAAAATAAAAAATAACATGCAACCTCGTATACAGACAAAGCTGTGCAGCAAAAGGGGGATTTACCTTAGGTTCACATCTATGCGGGTGACTGCGGGTGCGGGAATCGTATTCGTTCCCACACCCACAATCACCCGCAGCCAAAACACACTGCACTACAGAAACGCGTTGGGGCTGCCATTCATTCTTAATGGCACCCCCACGCATCTCAACCCAAAGCGTGTATGTGGGTAGGGGAACCACAGGCAAATTGCATGATGCAAAAGCACCATGCGATTTTCCTGCAGCCGCATTTTAAAAAGGTACAAACACCTTTTTTCTTTGCAGAAAAATCCACTAAGGTGTAAACCAGGGGTAGACAACCTCGGCCCTCCAAGTCCCATGAGACATTGCAAGACCCTGACAATGACAGGCATGACTCCTAGAGGCAGAGACATGATGGGATTTATAATTTCACCACAGCTGGAGTGCCAAGGTTGCCTACCCCTGGTGTAAACCAAGCCGTAGCCTCCCTGGCGGTATGATTATGTCAGATTTTTGCGTCTCAAAGCGGTACAATTATTTTGCATAGAAATTTGGCGTTTTATATTGTAGGTCTGTAACTCTTAGCAATAACACACTTAAATCTGTCCACCAAGACTCTAGTAGATATCCCGGGTATGATGAAGTTTGAAACACAAAATCATAAATTATAACATAACAAATAAATATATATAATTATAAAAGAGAATAATATAATAATAATAAAATTAATTTCCCCACGATTCACTATCGCTCAGTTCTGCAAGTGTTCTAATTTGCTATCGCTGTTTTCTAGCTGGTCTAAAACCACTTTTGACGTAAAGGGACACTTTTTGGTTGCTATGGACAATCTCCAGTTTTCAGGCAGAAAGAACAGTATATATGATATAAAACTGCATGCAGGGCATGGGACAAAGCACTGGGGACAAAAGGGATGTGAAATAATTTCATACAGTAATGTAATCTATCAGATTACAGTGTACTGTATGTGTTATGATTTTTCACTTTTTTTAATTTGCCTCCGGGCTCCGGTCCTGTGCATCGCGATGCTCGCAGGGAACGGAGCCCGGCACACAGAGGCATCGGGCGGAGGACAGAGCCCGCAGACACAGCGGGGGGTGGGGGACATTGCAGAATCCTGGGGACAAGGTAAGTACACCGCACCAGGATCCTGCAATGCAATCCCGAGTGTGGCTCGGGGTTACCGCTAATGGTGCTGAAATTTAACCCCGAGCCACACTCTGGAAAACCGCCAGGGAGGTTAAAGGGTGGAGTCAAACCATGGGCAGCTTTTATTCAGATTTAGCATTTTAGCAAAATTTTATTAATTTATTCAGATTTAACAAAATCTTTTTTTCCAAAATGGAAAAATAAAAACAATTTCTGTAACGGCTTAAAAAGTGTTAGCTGGAGTTAGCCATTCATTTGCTAGTCATTTATGTAAAGTCCATCCAAATCTACTAGTCCATGTAGCGCTACTCTCTCCAGACACTGCTGTCCAAGAGTGTCCCAATTGCTCCACCATAGATAGAGGGCCTGCCAGATCGCTAGGTGAAAATAAAGAAAACTAGAAGCAAAAAATGAATGCAGCCATGACTTTGAAGGATTTGTAAGCTGCAATATATACATTTTTTGGTTATGGGTTTAACTATGCTTTAAGGTTCAATACTTTTCTTATATAGTAGGAATACGCAGCAAGCATACACTTACCGGAACACATTCTGAATATCAAGCAAACTTAGCAACCAAAAACTATATTTCTCTTGAGTTTTCTACTAATTTTGGCATCGAGCCCTGATTTGAGGTACTTGTTCTTACCTGATCTCTAAGTTGGCATATCTGTATTTTGGACCGTTTTGTACTTTCTCTTTATTCTGAAGCTATGTATAGCTGTACTTAGCATATGTTTCAAGGTCCTGACCGGAGAGCTTAAGAAGGTCAGAGAGAAGAAACTTGTCCTCTATTACTGTTGCAAACACTTAGGAAGGGGAAATAACAAAATAAAAAGATTTAATGTTTTGGAGGCAACATTAAGATGATTGTGGATTATCTTAATGCTTCCTCCCATGTCCCTCCTGCCCTCCCTCCCTCTCCCCTTCTTTTTCCCCCCTTTCCCTCCCCCCCCACCCCCACCCCCCTTTCCCGGTCCATCCCCCTTCCCCAGCTTTCCCTCCTTTTTCCCCTTTGGTCTACACTGATCGGACAGTGACTAGCTACAATATGTTTCTCCTCATTACCATCATTTATTCTTCTCTATTTAGGACCATACCCGCAGACATCCCCCTTGTCCACCTTTTTTGGGCCTGTGGTTTCACATATGGCCATTGATCAGCCAGGTGAGCAACTTGATTATTTTTTTAATCTATACAGTTTGCTGAATTATGTCTGTATATCATTATCCAGTGCAATGCATTTGACTTGTGCTTTACTCAAGTATTTGTTTTATAGATTATTCCTCCTGAAAAAGTGTTGAATGCACCGCGAAACTGGTAGAGGAAAAGCCAATCTTGGGATTTACTTCATCAACAGATACCTCTTGGGGGAACCCTGAGTATTTGTTTTTTGAAAATAACTTCTTCAAAATTGTTGTTTTAATGTACCCTGTATGTCATTTTTTATATGTAATAAATAATTTTTATATTACTTACATTGTTAGTCATTAGTACCGACATCACCGTTCTTGAGCTTGGAAATAGATATATGGTCAGCTTCAGCAACTGCCCTAACTCCCCATCCTCATCCCCCTTTCTCGATATATCAATTTGGATGGTGGTACTTTGTTATCTATAGCTAACATTTACTACATGAGGCTATACTCCTAGTTTAAAATAGACAGTGAAGTCCTAATATATCATCTTGCTTGTACTTGTTCCTTAAAAAAGGAAAGCTGAAGAGGACACTTTCTGCTCATTCCTGATGCCCACCTGGAGCTCTCCTGAGTATAAGGAAGCTAGGCTATATTGGGCTTTATGGCTCATCAGGCATAAGTGCTGTTATAACCAGTTATTTGGGCTGTTTCATACTGTTAGAGCATTGTTGCAAAATCTGACCAGTTTCAAATGTTGCAGGCCCTTTGTCCTTTATCAGTGGCCTATCCTCTGAGAGAATTTGGAAATCTGGAAGAATGATGTCCAAGGCCATGAAGTCGCTTGAACTTTTACATCCTACCCCTGGGCGAACAAGGTCTAGGCTGTATGCACATATTTTTTTTTTTGCTTTGTGTTACCACATGCTTGCTAATGTGTATTGTCATAAGACATCCCATTTATTTTAAATGGGCTGTCCACAGACCACAGTGTACTCCTGCTTAGGTACTTTGGGGTGCTCTTCAAAATGAATGGCTTCAATGGACAGCACAACACAGGTCTAAATGAGGCCTAGTGTTTCCACATCTGTCCAGCCAAAATGTTTCTTCTTAGTTTTAGGAAAAGTGGAAAAGGAGCTCTTGTTGGATTATGACTACTATCTACCCTGTTTCCCCGAAAATAAGACCTAGCGTGATTGTCGGTGATGGCTGCAATATAAGCTCTACCCCCCAAATTATCCCTAGTTAAAGTCCTTGTAGGTCTTATTTTCAGGGTAGGGCTTATTTGGGGGGTAAGGCTTATATTGCAGCCATCACTGACACTCACGCTAGGTCTTATTTTCGGGGAAACAGGGTAGTACAGTGGTTCTCAACTCCGGTCCTCAGTACCCACTAACAGGCCAGGTTTGCAAGATAACTGAAATACATCACAGGTGATATCATTTGCTGTTCAGTGATTGCAGTATTCTGGTCTGCATCTCCCCAAGGTAATACTTAAAATCTGGCGTGTTGGTGGGTCCTGAGGACAGGAGTTGAGAACCACTGATCTAGTAAGTAGGAGATTTACTCTTATGCCGCGTACACACGGTCGGACTTTTCACCTGCAAAAGTCCGACGGACGCCGCCGGACCAAGTCCGGCGGACAATCCGACCGTGTGTGGTCTCCATCGGACTTCCGACGGACTGTTTCGGGCGGAAATCCGACGTACTTTAGATTTGAAGCCTGCTTCAAATCTTTACGTCGTACCTCCGCCGGACTCAGTTCCTGACGGAAAGCCCGTTCCTCTGTATGCTAGTCCGAAGGACCAGATACGACGGAGGAGCAGGTTACTGCATCTCGCGCTCGCTGCAATAGGAAAAACTAATTTTCCCATTGCGGCGAGCGCGGGGGGCACCCCAGGCCCTTAGGTCTGGTATGGAACTTTAAGGAGAACCCCCTACGCCGAAAAACCGGCGTGGGGGTCCCCCCAAAATCCATACCAGACCCCGATCCGAGCACGCAGCCCGGCCGGTCAGGAAAGGGGGTGGGGACGAACGAGCGCCCCCCCCCTCCTGAACCGTACCAGGCCGCATGCCCTCAACATGGGGGGATGCTTTGGGGGAGGGGGCGCCTTGCGGTGCCCCCCCCACCACAAAGCACCTTGTCCCCATGTTGATGAGGACAAGGGCCTCTTCCCGACAACCCTGGCCTTTGGTTGTCGGGGTCTGCGGGCGGGGGGCTTATCGGAATCCGGGAGCCCCCTATAATAAGAGGGCCCCCAGATCCCGGCCCCCCCACCCTATGTGAATGAGTATGGGGTACATGGTACCCCTACCCATTCACCTAGGTAAAAAGTGTCAATAATAAAACACAACACAGGTTTTTAAAATAATTTATTAAACAGCTCCGGGGGGGGGTCTTCTTCCGTCTTCGGGGGTCCCTCTGGTTCATCTTCTCCCGGCGTCCGGTTGGTTCTTCTCCGCTCTCCGGCCTCTTCTCCCGGTGTCCCAGGTCTTCGGCCGGCCCCTCCGCTGTCTTCAGGTAGCTCTATTGCCAGCGGAGGTCCGGACTTCTTGGCTTCTTGGCTTCTTGGCTTCTTGGCTTCTTGTGTTCTCTTCTCTTCGACCACGCCCCCTAAAACGTCACAGTCCCAGCATGCCCAGGGACTGTGACATCATATGGGGGCGGGGTCTCCGCCTATATAAGTCACAACGCAGCCCTCAGAGACCAGTCCAGCCGGAGAGAGCGTCGTGTCAACATCTGGGGGAAGAGAAGAGAAGAGAACACAAGAAGCCAAGAAGCCAAGAAGCCAAGAAGCCAAGAAGTCCGGACCTCCGCTGGCAATAGAGCTACCTGAAGACAGCGGAGGGGCCGGCCGAAGACCTGGGACACCGGGAGAAGAGGCCGGAGAGCGGAGAAGAACCAACCGGACGCCGGGAGAAGATGAACCAGAGGGACCCCCGAAGACGGAAGAAGACCCCCCCCGGAGCTGTTTAATAAATTATTTTAAAAACCTGTGTTGTGTTTTATTATTGACACTTTTTACCTAGGTGAATGGGTAGGGGTACCATGTACCCCATACTCATTCACATAGGGTGGGGGGGCCGGGATCTGGGGGCCCTCTTATTATAGGGGGCTCCCGGATTCCGATAAGCCCCCCGCCCGCAGACCCCTACAACCAAGGGCCAGGGTTGTCGGGAAGAGGCCCTTGTCCTCATCAACATGGGGACAAGGTGCTTTGTGGTGGGGGGGCACCGCAAGGCGCCCCCTCCCCCAAAGCACCCCCCCATGTTGAGGGCATGCGGCCTGGTACGGTTCAGGAGGGGGGGGGCGCTCGTTCGTCCCCACCCCCTTTCCTGACCGGCCGGGCTGCATGCTCGGATCGGGGTCTGGTATGGATTTTGGGGGGACCCCCACGCCGGTTTTTCGGCGTAGGGGGTTCCCCTTAAAGTTCCATACCAGACCTAAGGGCCTGCGACGGGGCTTGCAAGGTTTCAATCTCGCCAAAAAAAGCGGCGAGATTGAATTCCTTTTCTAGTCCCGTCGTACCCAAGTCACGTTCAAAATGAACGGACTTGTCCGTGTGTGGGAAAGTCCGTTCATTCTGAAAGTCCGGCGGAAGTCCGTCGGGAAGACCGGATTCCGGAAAGTCCGGCCGTGTGTAGGCAAGTCCGGCCGTTCAGAAAGTCCGGCGGTAGTCCGCCGGAAGTCTGGCGGCAAGTACGTCGGACCTAGCTTTCTAGAAAGTCCGACCGTGTGTATGCGGCATTACTTCCTTCTGCTGTTAGAGTTAGAGAAACATTCTTAAACAAGACAGAAATAAAAAGGCTTTACTTTAGTAGAGTAGAGGAAGGCTACAATCCCTGCCATTTATTATTGTTGTCTGTGTCCCTCTTGAAGATTCAGCAGGGTATGAGGGTAAATCTTTCTTCAATTGGCCATGAATTGCAATAAAACATCTATAGTTACATAGTTATTCTGGTTGAAAAAAGACACCATCCAGTTCATCCAACAAAAATGAGGAACTATTCCTTCACCCCATGTAAAACTGGAACTTTTTTTTTTAATTCACACATATTTTAAAAGGAATATCCACCAAAAAATAAATACGGTAATTCCGTTTATTTACCGTACTTTATGGTGGACCCTAATATGGTATAATCATTTGCCAGCTTGTTAAAGGTTCTTGTCACCCCCATTAAGAATACAATCCAAGGATACCTCACCTAAATACATGTTACTTGGTCAGCTGGGATAGAGCAATTTGCAAGAGAAATATGCTAAGCGCTCTTGGCACAAATTGTGGGAAAAATCTGAGTTCCTGGCATTTGCGTAGCAATATCCGTTAGTTATTCCTGCTAATACACTTTGGTATCCCTTTATTGAACCTAGGGGGTTGTATTACACATCTTATTTTAATGCTGCATAATACATAGTTCATTCTATTTACAGGCTCAAAAAAAAGCAATGTAATACTGCCCATTAAACAGTTAATAAAGGGGGGGGGGGGGCTGCAACATTTTAACTGTTATTTTTTTATTTACAAAAAAAAGAAGAATGCACATGGGTCAAATTGCAAAAAAAAAATCAGATTGAATTTCATCCTTAAATAAATTGGGAAGAGGAACAGAACACATCTACATGATGTGCTAATGGACAGGCTGCCCTTCTGTTCTACATAATAAGTTACTACATAATGATTTTTCTCAGCTGCTGTCCAAACCACAAGGAGACAGGTGGGGGCCAGTTTCTCTGAAGTGTTGGCTGCATTCATTCTCAGCAGCTATGTCTGACATATGATATCCAAGCCAGTTATGTGGTTGTAAAGCATGTAGGCTATCCCCTGACCTCTTACTTTATTAATTCAATTATTCAACAACTATTGTTAGGTAACAGATATGACTAAAACCTAGATGTTCATTTTTTTTTTAAATAGCGCATGCTTTTTTTTTATTATAATACTTATCAAAATGATGTGACATTTTTGACCAAAAGATTTGGGACATACACAAAGATCCTCCCACTTTACTGTCCATGCTGCCTCAATATTCCCACAATGCATCTCTTCAGTAAGGACCAATTCACACCTTGGTAGCCCTGTGCATTTTGTGAATGTACATGTGGTAAGGTTTTCGAGCACATTAAACGTGGGTTGCTTTAAAGCAGCCCTTTAAAATGAATGGGTTGCCAATACACCAACGCACTGATTAGTCCAAAAAAATCAGACATGGACTATTTTGTGCAACACAGTGCAGCAAAATGCACGGTAGTTTGTTACTATGAACTGCGATGCGATGCGATGCGATGCAATGTGTGTGCACTCCCTTAGTGCATTGAGGTGCCTTTGAAAACGAATGGCACCACCATTCTTTAATGCATGTTACCATCATGCAACAATATGAATGGGTCCCGGATGTTTTTTTTCTTTTAATCATACTTACCTAGCTGGATGCAGCATTGGTCCAATGCTGCATCTGCATTTTTCATGTGACAACACTGAAGAAATGACACTTTGCTACAATGTAAAGTAGTGAGTGTACAACTTGTAAAACAGTATAAATTTGCTGTCCCCTCAAATTAACTCAACACACAGCCATTAATGTCTAAACCACTGGCAACAAAAGTGAGTACACCCCTAAGTGAAAATGTCCAAATTGGGCCCAAAGTGTCAATATTTTGTGTGGCCACCATTATTTTCCAGCACTGCCTTAACCCTCTTGGGCATGGAGTTCACCAGAGCTTCACAGGTTGCCACTGGAGTCCTCTTCCACTCCTCCATGAGGACATCACGGAGCTGGTGGATGTTAGAGACCTTGCGCTCCCCCACCTTCCGTTTGAGGATGCCCCACAGATGCTCAATAGGGTTTAGGTCTGGAGACATGCTTGGCCAGTCCATCACCTTTACCCTCAGCTTCTTTAGCAAGACAGTGGTCATCTTGGAGGTGTGTTTGGGGTCGTTATAATGTTGGAATACTGCCCTGCTGCCCAGTCTCCGAAGGGAAGGGATCATGCTCTGCTTCAGTATGTCACAGTACATGTTGGCATTCATGGTTCCCTCAATGAACTGTAGCTCCCCAGTGCCAGCAGCACTCACGCAGCCCTTGTCTTTGTACTCCTCACATGGTTGCCGCCACTCACTCTTGTCACCATCTGAACTAAATAAGTTTATCTTGGTCTCAACAGACCACAGGACATGGTTCCAGTAATCCATGTCCTTAGTCTGCTTGTCTTCAGTAAACTGTTTGCAGGCTTTTTTGTGCATCATCTTTAGAAGAGGCTTCCTTCTGGGATGACAGCCATGCAGACCAATTTGATGCAGTGTGCGGTGTATGGTCTGAGCACTGACAGGCTGACCCCTCACCCCTTCAACCTCTGCAGCAATACTGGCAGCACTCATATGTCTATTTCCCAAAGACAACCTATGGATATGACGCTGAGCATGTGCACTCAACTTCTTTGGTTGACCATGGCGAGGCCTGTTCTGAGTAGAACCTGTCCTGTTAAACCGCTGTATGGTCTTGGCCACCGTGCTGCAACTCAGTTTCAGGGTCTTGGCAATCTTCTTATAGCCTAGGCCATCTTTATGCAGAGCAACAATTCTTTTTTTTCAGATCCTCAGAGAGTTCTTTGCCATGAGGTGCCATGTTGAACTTCCAGTGACCAGTATGAGAGAATGAGAGCGATAACACCAAACTTAACACATCTGCTCCCCATTCACACCTGAGAGTCACATGACACCGGGGAGGGAAAATGGCTAATTGGGCCCAATTTGGACATTTTCACTTAGGGATGTACTCACTTTTGTTGCCAGCAGTTTAGACATCAATGGCTGTGTGTTTTGTTATTTTGAGGGGATAGCAAATTTACACTGTACACTTTACATTGTAGCAAAGTGTAATTTTTTCAGTGTTGTCAAGTGAAAAGATATAATAAAATGGGAGGGGTGTACTCACTTTTGTGAGATACTATATATATATATATATATATATATATATATATATATATCATAATTTCTTAGCCAGTGGTATGCAATACATACTAGTAGTCATTTAGTATAGCAATGTATAATGAGTGTTATTGATCATAAATCACATAAAAACCTGACTGCACAAATTGTTTTTATTTAACAAAGAGGTTGACTGCAAAACATTTTCACAAAAAAACTGACTGTTACACGTACAGATAAAAGTAACATTGTTTACAGGTTTGGTTATATTTAGAATAGGTAAATGATAAATATAATTTTGTATAATTAATAACTGTAACTTTTGTATTATTAAGGGACAGTTGTGTAAATGTCCTGTAATTAGCCCCTCCAAATCACCTGTCCACAATCCTGTGAAATCAATGCCGTGTGGCCCATTGGAAACCACACAGCTACAGCTGCAAAATCATTGGCAGGTCCCTCATGCGCAGTGAAAATACCCATAATAGAATGCCTTTGCTTTGGAATGAATGGGACTTTATCTGTGTACATGTAGAAGAAGCACCGGACCACTCACAGAGTGTGCAGGGGTGGCTGTACGGCTCCCCATGGATCACTCAATGTGGAGTTTGCAGAAGCATGGCATGGTGTAAGCCTTTGGGGGAATGGGGGGTGGTAAGTTAAAGGATAATTTCAAAAACGTTTTTTTTAACCTTTTACTTAGCTCTTTATCATATTTTATCATATATTTTGCTGGCTGGCAGAATTCCAGCCAGCAAAAGATTGAGAGCAGGTTCTCTATTTTTCGATCGGAAAAAGTTCCTATCCGAAAATGTGATCGTCTGTATGCAATTCGGACGCACAAAAAAATCACGCATGCTCAGAAACAATTTGACGCATGCTCGGAAGCATTGAACTTCATTTTCTCAGCTCGTCGTAGTGTTGTACGTCACCGCGTTCTTGACGGTCGAAAGTTCAGAGAACTTTTGTGTGACCGTGTGTATGCAAGGCAAGCTTGAGCGGAATTCCGTCGGAAAAACCATCCAAGATTTTTCCGACAGAAATTCCGCTCGTGTGTACGGAGCATAAGACAAATACCCATTCTTCGCTGACTATCATGTATCCAGTTTATTTATTTATTTTCAGCACACTGGGCGATTTCTGCATTGTTGTAGCCCTAGTAAATTTAATATACCTTACCCAATTTGCTGCCCAGCGTCTTCCCTATGAAAGATGCACTTACTGCAAACGGCACACTTTAAAAACACATTACATTAACATACCTATGTAGTATCCGTACATTGAAAACAGGTGTACAGAACTCTTTATGTACTTTTAGCTTTCTAGGTGTAGGAAAGCTTTAAACATGAAGGTGGAAATGGGTTGTTAGGTTTATCATGAATGGGAACTATGGGCAACAATGGATACAACAAGGGGGTTGCTCATTCTACTTCCAATGCTGTTAACTGCTCGTCACACGTGTATATTCATTAATATTTAAACTTAGTACTTGTAAACCAGTTTACTAAAAGCTCCTGTAAGCTTTAACATGTTAAGGTCATTTCTAAATAATTTTCCATGTTTAGGCGCTTACTGGTATAGGGTGACAACTGTCTCTTAGTTTTGCTCCTGCATTGTCACCCTATCACACGCGATCCTGCTAAAGGCGTGTGCGTGTTAGCAAAGCACAATGCACAGAAGGGAATAGTGTGCATTGTGGCAGCCGGCGGGTAGCCTATTCATAATGAATGGACTGCCTTAACTCACTACACATTATTGAACAAAAAAAAGGTACGTTAAAGTGTATGTCACGACAAAAAAGCATTTGCAGTGCAAATCTGCAATACATTCACATTTTCCTTTTTTTTTTTTTTTTTTACCTTTTTAAAGACTCAGAAAGTGCAGAAAAATACCAACTGATCTGCCAGATTGAACTTCTTATCCATAGGTGTGCACAGTCTATTGCATTAGGGTGTGCACCCCAAATTTAGTAAAACATGGACAATGTTAGTAGAGCAATGGATGATGTCAGTAGGGTAGTGGACGGGCAGTAGGGCAGTAGGGTCAGTAGGGTAGTGGATGGGCAGTAGGGCAGTAGGGTCAGTAGGGTAGTGGATGGGCAGTAGGGCAGTAGGGTCAGTAGGGTAGTGGATGGGCAGTAGGGCAGTAGGGTCAGTAGGGTAGTGGATGGGCAGTAGGGCAGTAGGGTCAGTAGGGTAGTGGATGGTGTCAGTAGGGCATAGGTTTGTGTCAGTAGGGCAGTGGACGATGTCAGTAGTTTTTTATTTTTTATTATTTTTATTTTTTACTATTTTCTTTTAAGACCCCATTGGGGGGGGGGGTGAAATATCAGAAGGGGGGATCTGCGCTACACAGGTGATTAGGGTGTGCCCAAATGCACCCGGCACACCCCTTGCACACATCTATGTTCTTATCCATGATCCAATTGTCAACTATTTTGAAATATGGTGAATGTTAGGAAAAGCCAGGAGCCAGGAAAAGTCAAGGGTTCTGATATCTACCACATAACTTTAAAATAGTTCTAAACCCAAAATGTTTATTTATTTTTTTTACTTTAATGCATTATCTGCATTAAAAGTAGAACTATAGGCAAAACCCATGTTGGGTTATTTTTTGCCATATGAGTTACCTTTTAATTCCTGTCCCATATCCAAAATAGGAAATGAGAGGAAATCCCTGTAAATTAGGGGAATCCCATGGGGACCCTCAGGCCATCAGAACTAGTGTCCCCATTGTAAGATTTCCCCTCTATTACTTTTCTGGGGAACCCCCAAAAATTGTGATTTCCTTTTACTTTCACTTTCAACAGTACAATGTATCTCCCTAACAGGGGCGTAGACAGTGATAAAAACCTGCAGGGGTTCTAATACCCCTCCACTCCAAAACAAAAGAAAGAAAACTTTGCCTTTAGTTATACTTTAACCACCTCACATCCGCGCTATGGCTGAATGACGGCCACAGCGTGGACCTGAATTCCTGGGAGCCTGTCATATGACGGCCTCCCCTGTGCACGCGGGCGCGCGCCGAACGCGTTGTGATCACCGAGTCACGGAGACTCGGGTGATCACTGATCTAAGTAAGGGACTGGTCCCGGCCCCTTACCATGTGATCAGCTGTCAGCCAATGACAGCTGATCACATGATGTAAACAAAAGATCGGTAATCGCTTTTTTTTTCTACTCACGCTGACAGCGTGAGTAGAAAAAAAAGCCGATCACCGGCTCAGATGTCAGGGACATCGGTCCCGAAGTGGAAGAGGCACATCTGCCTCATCAGTGCCACCTAATAGTGCCACCTAACACTGCCCACAGTGCCACCTAACAGTGCCCACAAGTGCCACCTAACAGTGCCCACAAGTGCCACCTAACAATGCCCACAAGTGCCACCTATCAATGCCCACAAGTGCCACCTATCAATGCCCACCTGTAGTGCCAATCAGTGCCACCTAGCAGTGCTGCCCATCACTGCCACCAATCAGTGCCCATCACTGCCACCTATCAGTGCCCATCACTGCCGCCTCATCAGCGTACATCAATGAAGGAGAAAAATTACCTATTTTAAATTTTTTATAACAAAATATAAAAAAAAAAATAAAAAAAAAAAAAAAAAATCAGTTTTTTACTTTTTTTTAACAAAAAGTAAAAACTGCAGAGGTGATCAAATACCACCAAAAGTGGTGAAAAAATGATAAAAATGTTAATTTGGGTACAGTGTTGTATGATTGCGCAATTGTCATTCAAAGTGCGTCAGCGCTGAAAGCTCAAAATTGGTCTGGATAGGAGGGGGGGTTTAAGTGCCCGGTAAGCAAGTGGTTAAAGGGGTTGTAAACCCTTGTGTTTTTTCACTTCAATGCATCCTATGCATTAAGGTGAAAAAACACCTGGCAGTGACCGCCCCCGACCCCCCCCCCCACATTTTACTTACCTGAGCCCTGGAACTTCACCCGGCGGGGACGCGCTGTCCCTCTGCCCGGGGTTCTTGGCTCTTGATTGGATAGATTGATAGCAGCGCAGCCATTGGCTCCCGCTGCTGTCAATCAAATCCAATGATGCGGTTGCCTGGGGGTGGGGCCAACTCATACATTTGGCAGCTATGAACGCCGACTGATGGACTCGGGAGCGTGCCTGCAAGGTAACCCCCCAGGAGAGCGCTTCTCCTGGGGGGTTATCTGATGCGGGGAGGAGCCGCGAGAGTCGCAGAGGGGCCCCTGAATACGAGGTTCGGGGCCACTCTGTGCAAAACGAGCTGCACAGTGGAGGTAAGTATGATATGTCTGTTATTAAAAAAAATAAATAATTGAAGCTTCACAATCACTTTAATGTAAAAAGCTCCCCACTACCTAATCTACCCACCCCCATTCCTAAACACTTTCCTGATTGACCATTCTCCTCCTTTCCTGGGTTTACAGGAGACACTGAGGTTGATTTACTAAAAAAAATCTGGTGCAGCTCTGCATAGAAATCAGCTTCCAGGTTTTATTGTCAAAGATTAAAGGGTAACACCACTTATTTGGGGGAAAAAATAGCAAATAAAGAAAAAAGAATATAGCGTATACAATTGCGACATAAGTCATATTGTAATTGAATGTTATTAAAAATCACCTTTCCTTTTCAATCTGCAGCTCTGTAATTTTCCGAATATGCAATATGGATATCTGTAGGTGTTCTGTACAGAGAATGTGTACAGAACGCCCCCAGAAACATCATTTCCTGCTTGTGTGATTGGCTCACTGATTTTCCCAGAATTCTACACTAAGATATAAGTCAAGTTTCAGGCATCCCCTGCAATAAAAATGTCATTTTTGGTGAGATCCTCCCAATAGGAAATCACATCTAAAGGGATGCAGGTCCTGCAGCTTTCCTCATTAGAGCCCTGCAGGTGCACAGCTGATTGATAATTATGAAACCACTCCCATTAGACTCACTACTGAACATGGATACAGACAAACACACAGGGATTTCTTCGTAAAGGTAGAAATCTGCAACAAAGTTTGTTAAACTTCCTGCAATGTACAGAGATCACCCAGAGGGAAATATTTTTTCCTCAACAAAAGTGGAGTTACGCTTTAATTGATCGAGCTGAAGTCAGTAGCTGATTGGCTAATATGTACAGCTGCACCAGATTTTGAACTCTCCAGTTTTAGTAAATCAACCCCACAGAGAGCAAGGGGAACCATAGGCTCCTGCTGCCGTCAGTCACACTCCTGTGAGGAAGGAGGGGCAGGGCTTACCAACACTGTGTGTGTCTATGGATGCACACAGTCCAGATTGGGAGCACTCCCGCATGGGTGCCCCCTTAGTGTTCGGCCTTCTGTGGGCCACTAGGAAGTAGTGCTGGTAGGGGAACACAAAGAGGATGTAAGCCACCACTCTGGTCAATATCATTGCTCAGAGAAGGTAAGTATAACACCTTTTTTATTTAACTGCTTGCCGACCAGCGCACGCCGATGTACGTCGGCAGAATGGTGCTGGTAGGCAAAAGGGCCTACAGGTACATCCCCTTTAAGAAGCGGTGTTGCGGCCGCACGCCTGCCGCAGTCTCCGTGACCGCAGGTCCCGCGGACTCGATGTCCGCCGGGTGCCCGTGATCGTGTCATGGAGAGGAAGAATGGGGAGATGCTTTTGTAAACAAAGCATTTCCCTGTTCTGCCTAGTGACAGGACAGTGATCACAGCTCTCTGTCATCGAGAGCAGTGATCACTGTCCTGTGTGTTGAAGTCCAGCCCCCCCCCACAGTTAGAATCACTCCCTAGGACAAACTTAAACTCTTCACTGCCCCCTAGTGGTTAACCCCTTCACTGCCAGTGTCATTTACACAGTAATCAGTGCTTTTTTATAGCATCAATTGCTGTATAAATGACAATGGTCCCAAAATAGTGTAAAAAAGTCTGATGTGTCCGCCATAATGTCGCAGTCCCGAAAAAAAATTGCAGATTGCCGCCATTACTAATAAAAAAAATTAAAAATAAAAATGCCATAAAACCATCCGCTATTTTGTAGACGCTGTAAATTTTGTGCAAAACCAATCAATATACGCTTATTGCGATTTTTTTTTTACCAAAAATATGTAGAAGAATACATATCGGCCTAAACTGAGGGGAAAAAAAATATATTTTTTTTACATATTTTTGGGGGATATTTATTATAGCAAAAAGTAAAAAATATTGCTTTTTTTTTCAAAATTGTCGCTCTTTTTTTTTTTATAGCGCAAAAAATAAAAAACGCAGAGGTGATCAAATCACACCAAAACGAAAGCTCCATTTGTGGGAAAAAAAGGACGTCAATTTTGGGGTGCAATGTCACACGACCGCACAATTGTCAGTTAAAGCGACGCAGTGCCGAATCGCAAAAAGTGCTCTGGTCAGGAAGGGGGTAAAATCTTCCGGGGCTGAAGCGGTTAAAGTTGTATTTCAAATTTGGGGAATATTGAACTCTGTATAGAAAACGTGTCTGGATTTCTTGCTTCAGCATATAACAAGTATTGTATCTGTTGCTTTATTAATGCAGCCCTTTCTGGGCCTAGAAATCCCGTAATGCCATGTCACCAGTCTCCTGTGGGTGGGCGAGTGAAGACTTCTATTTTTGGCTCAGCTGGAATAGCTACAGCCCTTACTTTGAGTTCTAAAATTACCTACAACTTGTTTTTTAGCTTCTTATAAATGCCTTTGTTGTTACAAGTGCCTGCAGTGTGCACTAAACGCTTTGCTAGAATTTGCTATTAATTAGGTATCATTTATAGATTTGGTGTCACATAGACGTGATTAAAGAGAGCTGTCCTCCCACATAACTATATGCCACGGAACCCACAGGATTCAAACTAGGAAGCAGGAATATTCTGTGCAGGATTGGCCCAGAGGGCATTGAGTGGGAGGAGGCCTAAGCACTGCATATAAAATATAAAACACATGGAAATCAATGATGAAGCATTTGTGACTGATTTGCACTAATTAGAAGGGACCAGCAGAATAACGCAATTATTAAAGAACAACTTTGCCAAGCACTGTTTGTATATAAAAAGAGCCTCCTAACCCATTGAAGAAAAACTCCAAGCTCTTGTATTAAAACAAACATACCTTTATCCTCCTTCAGCTTGAAGTGTTCCAAAACATAAAGCTATTTGATTTGTTTCTTTCTTTTTTTTTTTGTTTACAAACTATTTTTATTTGGTACAAAAGGTGGTACAATAAGCTTTGTCATATGCCAAAAGAAGGTACAATACAGGTAGTTTACATATAGGACAGAATAAAATATATTTTATGATGCCTAAGACCCCTTTCACACTGGGGCCTTTTTCAGGCGTTTTTCAGGCGCTTTAGCGTTAAAAAACGCGCCTGTAAAGCGCTTGAAAGAAGCCTCATCTGCAATCCCAATGTGAAAGCCCGAGTGCTTTAAGAGCCCTTTCACACTGCCAGTGCCCAAAAAACACAGCTTAAACTAGCGGCGCTTTACCAGCATTTTTCGAGCGCTAGCAGAGTGCTTTTAACCCCCGCTAGTGGCCGAATAAAGGGTTAAAAGCGCCCACAAAGCGTCGCTGCCAAGGCACTTTGCAGGCGTTTTGCCGGCGCTTTCCATTGATTTCAATGGGAAGGGGCGCTTTAGGAACGATGAATACACTGCTTCCTAAAGCGCTGCAAAGAAGCTGCTTGCAGGACTTTTTTTGACACCCTGCCAGCGCAGCGCCTCAGTGTTAAAGCACTCGGGCTTTCACATTGGGATTGCAGATGAGGCTTCTTTCAGGCGCTTTACATGCTTTTCAAAGTGCCTGACAAACGCCTGAAAAACACCCCAGTGTGAAAGGGGACTAAGATCCCTTTCACACTGAGGCGTTTTTGCAGCGTATTAGCGCTAAAAATAGCACTATCAAAACGCTCATAAAACGCTCCCATGCATCTCAATGGACACTTTCACACTGAGGCGTTGCGCTGGCGGGGCGTTGAGAAAAGTCCTGCAAGCAGCATCTTTGGAGCAGCTTTTGGGCGTTGAAAAAAGTGCTTCAAAAACGTCCCTCTCCATTAAAATGAATTGAAAGCGCTGTAAAAACGCCTGAATATCGCCTATAATCCGCCCTGAGCTGTAGAAAAGTCACATGATCTCACAAAAAGGTAAACATGCAAGCAGAAAAGAGCATCTACAACAATGGACTGAAATTGTGATGTAGGGAGGTGGGGTTGTTCTTTGACGCCCGTGCATCAATAACGCTTGAAAAACGCTGTTAAAACGCCCGCAGTGTTGCGGTAATTTTACTGCTAGCGCCCCAAAAACGCGGTAAAAACACGGTAATAGCGCTAAGGCGTTTTAGGCCCCTTTCACACCGGGGCGGCGTCGGCGGTAAAGGCCGCTATTGTTAGCGGCCGAGAAAGGGTTAAAACCCACCGTGAAGCGCTTCTGCAGAGGCGCCTTACCGGCGGTATAGCCACGCTGTCCCATTGATTTCAATGGGCAGGAGCGGTGAAGGAGCGGTGTATACACACCGCTCCTTCACCGCTTCGAAGATGCTGCTAACAGGACTTTTTTTCCCATCCTGCCAGCTCCAGTGTGAGAGCACTCGGGGCTTTCACACTGGAGAGACAGCAGCGGCTGCTTCGGGTCGGTTTGCAGGCGCGATAGCCCTGTGAAAGGGGCCTATGGGCGTTTTTGAAGCGTCTCAGTGTGAAAGGGCTCTAATGGCCCGTACACACGATCCGAATATCGTACGACTGTTCTCGCTTAATAGTCACAGGTAGAAATTGAATAGCTAAATAAAGTCACAAAAATCCTCGTACGACAGACAAAAAAGTCGGAAGTGATGTCATGTGTTGTAATGTATTTGTATTGAATTTTCGGACAACTATACTGACTAAACGAAAATCGTATGAGGAAAATTTTCGGGTATATCTGATCGAATAATATCGGATGAATGGTCGAAAGTAGAGAACACACGATCCGAATATCGTACGATCCTTTCCTCGGACGACCGATTTCGTACGATATTCGGAGCGTGGGCCATAAGGGATATTGTTTGCTTTAGTAAGTTAACATTATAATATTATACTCTAGGAATAATGTAAATATACAAATTTTATAATGATTTTCAGACATATCATTCAGGGTTGAAAAAGAGATTGGAAAAATTAAGCCGTGCGCCCCATTTTTTTATTATAAAAATTATTAGTGTTCTGTAATGTGTGGAATATTTTTTTTCCAGATTTGTTTCTTATGTAGAACCTTTTATATCAATACCCTACTTTTTAAAACAGACCAAAGTTTAATTTTAGTGTGCTAGAAAAAAAAAGTTACGAAAAAGAAGGTTTTGGATCTGATAACAGTGACAGGAGATTATTTCATTAAGATGGTCCAAGTGTGATGGATGTCCCGAATTTACAGCTCCTGTGTAGTTGTTATCTGTGCTGAGTCCATAAAACAAACAAACTTTGTGACACATTGAGTTTTCAATATGTAGAGGTTATAGAGTTCATTGCGTTCCCCATACAGTGGTGACAGATAAATGGCAAACATCGTGGCTGATTCACTAAAGGAGTAAGGCGTGTACACTTTGCAAAGTGAATTTTCTCCTTGCAAGAGAAAATTTTCCTTATCTTAGTGAATGGCAAGCTGGGATGACCTCTGCATAACATATTTTCTAATTTTTCCTTGTTTGGGTATTCTTTGCAAAGTGAATTTTCACTGCATTTGCTAAGCTAAAGTAAAAATTGTTTTGCAGTGAGAAATTCAAGTTCAACAGCTCTGCATAGAAACCAATCAGCTTCCAGTTTTTTTTTTTTTTTTTAGTCAAAGCAAGCTGAAGTTAAAGCGAAGTTCCCACTCAGAATTTTTTTTACATTATTCAACTCCATTCAATTCCTAGAACAACCTTTGGAAAAAAACATTTTTTTTACTCACCTCTTCAGGTCTGTTGCTAGGGGGTCCCTCGTAATCTGCCTCTTCCTCTCCAAGGCGCCTGACGTCATTTCTCTCGGCGCCCGTGCTCGCTAGTGCTCCTGGGAGATGTCTGTCATCATTTCCCAGGAGTCACTAGGCGAGTGCCGAGGGCTTCGTTGCCATCACAACAGGGGCGGGCACTTCTGACAAAGCCGCCCGTTGTGATGGCAACATCAGAAGTGTACGGCGCTGCGCCGTACATACTGCGCATGTGCAAGAACAAGCGGTGCATGCTGGTTGCTCAGCTGCACCAGAGCCCGGAAGATAGTGCTTGTGGGCTTCACATGCCCACAAGCACTATGAAAACCTCTACAAAACAGGAATATAAGATAAATTCCTCTTTAAAATCAGCAATCGAGTGCAGATTTTCAACAAAACAGTGGGAACTCCGCTTTAAGAAGCTGGCTAATTTCTACAGCTGCACCACATTTTGAACTCTCCAGCTTTAGCAAATAAACCTGAATATATTTCAGCTACATCTACTGGTAGATACAATAACAAAAGCAAATGCATTCAAGTAGTAGTAAACCGCCGGTGTTTTGTTTTTTTCTTGAAACCTGCAAGGCAAAGTTATAATGTGCTAGTATGCATCGCATACAAGCACATTATGTGAAACTTACCTTTAACCACTTGCTTACTGGTCACCTAAATCCCCTCCTCTTTGAATGACAATTGCACGGTCATACAACACTGTATCCAAATGAAATTTTTATAATTTTTTCCCCACAAATAGAGCTTTCTTTTGGTGGTATTTGATCACCTCTGGGTTTTTTGTTTTTAAAAAAAATACAAAACCGTTTTATATTTTGTCAATACATTTTGCAAACAGGTAATTTTTCTCCTTCATTGATGTAGGCTGATGAGGCTACAGTGATGGGCACTGATAAGGCGGCACTGATGGGCACTAATAGGCAGCACTGCTGGGCACTGAAAGGTGGCATTGGTGGGCACTGAGAGGTGGCACTGATGGGTGGCACTGATGGGCAGAACTGAAGGGCATTGATAGGTGGCACTGAAGGGCACTAATAGGTGGCACTGATAGCTGGCACTGATGGGTGGCAGTGATGGGCACTGATCGGCACTGGTAGGTGACACTGATAGGCAGCACTACTAGGTGGCGCTGATGAGGCACCACTGGTGGGCATTGATAGGTGGCACCGATTGCTGGCACCTTTGTACTGTGGGCACTGATTTGTGGTACTGTGGGCACTGGTTTGTGGCACTGTGGGCACTGATTTGTGGCACTGGCAGGCGGTACTGGTGGGCACATAACAGGCTGTTCCTCTTCGGGAGCGATGTCCCTTCAAACAGAAGCCGGTGATCGTTTTTTTTTCTCCTCACGCTCTCAGCGTGAGAAGAAAAAAAAAAAACGATTACCAATCTTCTGTTTACATCATGTGATCAGCTGTTGGGATCGGCCCCTTACTTGGATCTGTTATCACCAGAGTCTCATTAACTCGGATGATCACAGCGCAAACCACGCGTGCCCTTCAGGGGGGCGTGGGGAGGCAGCAAAGGGGAGGAGGTCAATAGACGTACTCCCGGCAAAGCAGATCCGCGCTGTAGCCGTCATTCGGCAATAGCGCGGATCTGAAGCAGTTAAAACGAAGCCCTCCAGAGGCGCACTGTCACCGCTGACATGCCTTCCATCTTCACTCATCTTCCTTCCGGGCTCAGGTTCTATGATTGGATGAGCCGCGATGACGTCACTCCTGTGCATGCGTGCATGAGCTGCTGAAAGTGCGGCACGGTATATCGTTCCTTCAAAGCACCAATGATGTCACTGGCGGCCTCACAAGTAAATATTTACTGTACTTATAGAAAAGCCTTATTATAATTACCTAGGCTTGCCTATAGGTAAAAATCGTTTATGGAAGTTTACTCCCACTTTAATTGCTTTATAAATTTTATACTAAATGTACCTTTTTTTCCAAAGATGCATTAAACACATACATACATGCTACATATTTTCACTAGGCCATAATGCCTCAGAGGAGCTTTCCATTTTGTAGTAAACATGGACTCCTGAGTGCCAAACAGTACCGATACATGGGGAGGATATGAATGATCACGGTGTGCCAATCAGATGATTATGTGACTATAGTAAAACTACACTTGATCATTCTATCGCCAGTTATATACATAAATAGTATATTTTGGGGCCTGGTCCTTAGCATCGTGGGGCCGCATGTTTGCGTGAATTGCCCGCAATACACCTGGGTGCGCTCCCGGCACAGTCATGCCTCGTACACACGATCGGATTGTTGGCCAACAAAACCGTGGAATTTTGTCCGAAGGGCGTTGGCTCAAACTTGTCTGTGCATACACACGACCACACAATTGTTAACCAACAATTACAAACATAGTGACGTACTACGTGTTTTTTCAGCTCTTTAGCCACCCTTTGGGCTCCTTCTGCTAATTTCGTGTTAGTAGAAGTTTGGTGAGTGCTGATTCGCGCTTTTCTTTTCGCGTTTTTCATTTAGCGCTTTTCAGTTCGCACTTTTCATTTCATGCTTTTCAGTTCATTTCTGAACGGCCGTTTGTCAACCAGACATGTTGCGGAATCGGAGGAGATAACGTGTTATTTACTATTGCCCTTGGAGTTATTGCTTTGACATTATTTTTTTGGTTGAATAATGATTTGATTTGGTATATTTTCTATATTTTTGGATGCATAGAATGCACTTTTTGGTTAAGTTCTATTCGCAGATAGCATGTCTAATATATTTTTTTTTTTTAAATGCACAATAAAAACAATTGTAATAGTAATAAATAAATAAACAAAATGTAAGATCATACTGTATATCCATTTCAACGTTGTATTTCTATTGTTTCTAACCTATTCCTATTAATTTGAATGATGTTTTTTGTAAGTTTACATTGTGACGAACCCCACACATTTATTTACTTGAATTCTTTGACAAGTATTCACTAGTCACTGCTGTGTCACACATTTTAAAAAGCCTGCCTTATGAACTATAGAGGTGTTGAGTGGAGGAGCTTCAGGCGGTGGAGTCAGTACAGGAATCACAGCTTGCAGGCAGCAAGGTACCATGGGATATGTAGTCCTTAGATATTTATTTATTTTATTTATTTAGATATCAAAAGTAAACAGCAGAGTGGAAGCTGCAAAGCTAGGAAGTCAGGAAGTTGTGTAAAGACTAAAGAGATGGCCAGCAGACAGGCAGCATATATGACATGAAAGTTGCACAGCCTGATAGACTTGCAAACATGTCCTATTACTTTGTTTGTACTTTGTTTGGCATTATATTGCTGTAATACGACCACAGTTTTTCAATAAAACTTTATTGTGAAAAAAAAAAAAAGTTGCACAGCCAGAACTATACAAGCACTGTTGGCAAGAGGTTACTCCACCTAACAGAGGAGGGTACTGTACATTAACAGCTGCTTAAAAGCTCTGCATTCCACTGCTCTGCACCCATTGCTAATCTGCGTGCGGCATCTTCCTCCTCAATGCAATAAAAAAGCCCTGCGTGTGAGTATTGCTTTCTGTGCTCCTGTTCAGGAGATTTCATCCTCTCTGTTTGTCCTGTTCACCATTATCATTGACCGTGAAAGTAAACAAAATCCCAAATTTTGTGTTGTCCCCAGAAAAGTAAGGGGAAAACTTCCAATGGAAAGACTAGTTATGAGGCCTTGGGGGTCCCCAAGGGATTGCATTAATTTGCAGGGATTTCCTCTCACTTCCTGTTTGGCTATGGAACAGGAAGTGAAGGTAAATCTCCGAAATGGGACACAGATGGTGTAAAAAAAAAATCTGACGGGTTATTTATTACCCTCCCATACTCTATCCAAAAATGAAAAAAAAAGGGGTTAAGAAGGGGTTAAACACTAGGGGGCTATCAAGGGGTTAAGTGTGTCCTAGGGAGTGATTCTTACTGTGGGGGGGATGGGCTCACTACAACATGACAGAGATCACTGCTCCCGACGACAGGAAGCAGTAGATCCCTGTCATGTTGCTAGGCAGAACAGGGAAATGCCTTGTTTACATATGCATCTCCCCGTTCTGCTGATCCGTGTCATGATCGCGGGCCCCCGGCAGACATTGAGTTTGCGGGCACACTCACAGAGTACGTGGCGGGCGCGTGCGCCCACTAAGCCGCGTTTTAAAGGGGACGTACAGGTACGCACTGTTTGCCCAGCCGTGCCATTGTGCCAAGGTACATCGTCATGCGCTGGTCGGCAAGCAGTTAATGCCCTTTAGTGCCAGTTCACACCTGCGCGACTTCAAAGCCAACATCCCTGCCCGACTTCATTGTGGCTTGCATAGGACTTCCTTAACAGAAGTCAAGGCGAGTCGTGATGAAAGGGTACACCTGCAACATATACTAGTGGATTTTTAAATGTATATTTAAATTAAATTCATATGTAAAATTGATACAAAATTCTCAGCACATTAAAAATACTTCAAAATTTCATTTGCATTTAACAGTTGATTTTGGTATAAATGGACTTTCCTGAACAAAAAAACACATTCAGCCCTGGTTCGCACTGATGCTACTTTGAAATCACGCTACTTCCCTTGAAGTAGCGCGATTTCAAAGTAGCAAGGTCAGTGCGAGATTTCAGGTGCTACCTGATAGACATCTATGTGGCTTCATGCACAGATGTCTATGGAAGTCGCACCTGAAATCGGCAAAAGTAGTGCGAGAACTACTTTTGCAAATCGGTGTGGCGCCACAAAATCGGCGTCGCACCGTTTGGAACAGTGCCATTGCCTCCAATAGGCTGCGACTTTTCATGCGATTTGATCTCTCAAATCGCATGACAAATTGCTCCAATGTGAACCTAGGCTCACTGTTAGAAATGTATGTGCTGAGAAACATTTCCACCCTGCTCCTTCAAATTTTCTTGTCATCGAAAATGAACATTGATTTGACCCCCACTAACCATTGGAAAACCTAAAACTAATGCCGTGTACACACGACCTGTTTTCCCGTTGGAATAAACTCCGAAGGTTTCTCCAAAGGAACTCCGATGGAATTCCGCTCCAGCGGTCTTGCCTACACACGGTCACACCAAAGTCCGACCATCCAGAACGTGGTGACGTACAACACGTACGACGGGACTAGAAAAAGGAAGTTCAAAAGCGAGTAGCCAATAGCTTCCATCCCGTACTTGCTTCAGAGCATGCGTCGTTTTTGGTCCGTCGGAACAGCATACAGACGAGCGGTTTTCCCGATAGGAATTGGTTCCATCGGAAATATTTAGAACATGTTCTCTTTCTAACGTCAGAATTTTCGAAAAAAAAAAGTCTGACGAGGCACACACACGATCGGAATAGACGATGAAAAGCTTCCGTCAGACTTTTTCTGTCGGACATTCCGCTCGGGTGTACGCAGCATAACAATTCCAAACAAAATTCTACTAGTGTATGGCCAGCTTTAGTCTTTTACATAAATGATCACCCTTGTCTAGCCCTTAGAATAGGTGTCTGCTAGCACCCTGGTGATTTACCTTACAAGGTATTTTATGGGTTGTGTCGGTGCAATCAATTTTATGAACATTTAATAAAGGTGTTAAGGCGGAGAAATTGACCCTTTGGAAATAAGCTGCAAACATTTTCTTCTTTGAAGACGTTCTCTGTTTCTTAAGATGTCACAGGTAATAGACTGCCGAGAAATCCTCCCTTGCAACAATGTGCAGATACCTGCCAAACAATGGATGACCCATCTCGTTTCATGGCGCTAACGATGGCTGCTATAATGGAAGTCATTTTCCAAGCAGCAGAAAGCAATGTGACCAATGGATCTTGCTGGTTTCTTAACTAATTAGTTTATACCTCATTCACATTCCGTAAACATGAGAAATGGAGACTCCAGTCCTAAGGGGCTATTAGGTGGCTGTAAACATCATGGCTTTGATCAGACAAACAGCTTGACAGTGCTATGCCGTCAAGCTTTCACAATGACAAAGCATCATAGAATTGAGTAGTGGAGAATAGACACATCGCCTCTTCTTCTGGGTGTCCATGGGAAAACACTTACCTGTGACATATCCGAAGCCCATTCATGAGCAAAGACCATAGCTTTCTCTATCGCATCCCCATCTCTGATCCTCCAATCCTTACAAATGTTTATAGGAACTACAAAGAAACTTTGTACTTGCACAAATTAAAACCTCTAAGAGAATGAGAATTCCTTGTTATCTAACTTTTCACGGACCTTTGTAGCTTGATCATTGTCAAAGAGTCCGCAAAATAAACAAAAATGCTTAAAAAAAAAAAAAAAGAAAGAAGCCGGTTTCCCAAAGGATCTAAGCCAGTGGTGCATGACTTCACACCCTTCTGTGCACAAGTTTATGGCAATAAAGCCGATATTTCTGGTGCTGAAAACAAAATATACCTGCTGATACGGGTTTAACTTGATTATTACAGTAACGTTACTATTTAAAAATCATATTTCAAGTGTATGTAAAACCAACAAAAAACTTTTTCTTATTTGATCCCTATTGTTCGATTAGAGTGGAAGGCAAGTCAAACCCTAACTAAGCTTAAAGGGGTGTTCCAACCGTTTTTTTTTTTTTTAAGTCAGCAGCTGCAAACACTGTAGCTGCTGACTTTTAATAAGGACACCTACATGTCCAGCGAGCCCGTGATGTCGGCCCCCCCGAGGCCGATCTGTCCATTGGATCGGCTGCCGGCGCCACCATCCTAACTAAGGGAAACAGGCAGTGGAGCCTTGCGGCTTCACTGCCAGTTTCCTAATATGCATGCATGCATGCATGAGTCGCGCGGCGCTTTGTGAATGGCCCCGTTGTTTTCTGGGACACAAACATGTCCCAGAAGGCACCGCGGCCGCTCGCGGGAGAGGAGGAAGCGCTGCAGAATAGGAAGAGGCAGATTAGGAAGACTGCCTAGCAACAGGGGTTTCAGGTAAGTCAATTTTTTTTTTCAAATGTTTTTTTTTAAATATTTTTAAAAATATTGAGCCCGGGTTCACACCACAACGGGCTGCGGATCGCACAGGAGCGCTGTGCGTCCCTGTTCACCGTTTCAGGGACGAATCAGGGCCGATTCTATGCCTGAATTCGGCCCTGAAACGCAGCCAAAGACGCACAGCATTTTTGTGCAGTGCGCACCGCAGCCGCCCCGGAGATATGTGAACTGGCTCCATAGGGAGCCAGTCACATTCTCCTGCTATGCGAATTAGAGGTGCGGAAACGCACCTCTAATTCGCATAGGTGTGAACCCGGGCTCATGCAATTTTAGGGTGGCCCTCCACTTTAAATCTACTCCTACCCCCATTCTAAAGCCTCGTACACACGATCGGACTTTCCGACGGGAAATATTCTATGACAGGCTGTTGGCGGTAAATCCGACCGTGTGTACGCTCCATCGGACAACTGTTGTCGGATTTTCCGCGGACAAATGTTGGATAGCAGGTTTTAAAATTTTCCGCAGGCAAATGCCTGTTGTCGGATTTTCCGAGCGTGTGTACACAAGTCCGTCGGACAAAAGTCCAAAGTACAAACACGCATGCTCGGAAGCAAGGACGAGCCAGAAGCGGTCGGTCTTGTAAACTAGCGATCGTAATGGAGAATTAACATTTGTGACGTGGAAAATTATGAAATCTCCAAATGCAGCGCACAATTCTCTTCTTCATTAATGGGATAATAATGAAGATGCTTTGCTGGTGATACTGATGGAGTTATTGCAAACAAATTTTCAAAGGCTTTTTTTTCCTAGTGATATCAAGAATAATATTATTATGCATTTTTTTTTTCATTTGGGCAAGTTACCACAACACCATTATCCCGTAGTTTTTAAGATCAAAGATACAACTATGTTGGTGTCCCTTGTCAATTTTACATTGTATTTTTTTAAATGTAACTCCCTACTCCCAAACTGTCATTTGAAGTAAAACACATAGCCAAGTATTATTCTACACAGTTTACACACACAGATCCCAGTTCTCGGTGTGTCACGAGCGATCGCGGGAGCCCGGCGGTTATCACGCCCGCCGGGCACTCGCATCGGCTCCGGGGGCGAGCAGCGATGAGCGTGTGCACCCCTAGTGGCCACAGGGTGAAGCGAAGTAACATAACATCGTTTCGTCCAGCCGTGCCATTCTGCCACAGTAAAACTGCGGCGGCTGGTCGGCAAGTGGTTAAAGTATATCTATGGTCAAAATGTAAAATCATCATATTAAATTTCACAATGTGTTTCAATTATTTCTATGCTCTTGAAGTTTGTTAACTTATAATGTGAAGATCCCCACTCATTTACTTCCTTGGATTTTGCGACATGTAGACACTATGCCCTGTGAATAGACACTGCTGTGTCACAGAATTCACAGAGCCTGCCTTCTGAACCAGAGGGGTGCTGAAAGGAAGAGTTTCAGGAGGAGAAGTCACTACAGGAATCACTGCTTGCTGGGGCAGTAGAGCAGTCCAAGCTGATTCCATTTTTGCTGTAGAAGAAGAGAGAATTCCCTCTGGGGAGGGGGGGGGGGGGTGGTGAAGGGAAGGGTGGTGGAGATGGATATGAGTGGGGTATATTTGCCAGGGGGAAGGGTGGAATATAAAGGGTTATTTTTCATGGAGGGGATTATGAGGCAGAAATTTTTGCTTGGGGGGGAGGAGGAATTTTTAGCTATACATTGTTCACATATTATACAGTGCCTTGAAAAAGTATTTATACCCCTTGATATTATCCACATTTTTGTCATGTTACAACCAAAAACTTAAATGTATTTTATTGGGATTTTATGTGATAGACCAACACAAAGTGGAACATAATTGCGCAGTGAAAAGAAAATGATAAATGTTTTTTTAGAATTTTTCACAAATAAATAAGTGAAAAGTGTGGCATGCATTTGTATTTATCCCCCTTTACTATGATACCCCAAACTAAAATCTAGTGGAACCAATTGCCTTCAAAAGTCACCTAATTAGTAAATAGAGTCCACCTGTGTGTAATTTAATCTCAGTATAAATACAGCTGTTCTGTGAAGCCCTCAGAGGTTTGTTAGAGAACCTTAGTGAACAAACAGCCTCAAGTAGGCCAAGGAACACACCAGACAGGTCAGGGATAAAGTTGTAGAGACGTTTAAAGCAGGATTAGGTAATAAAAACATTTCCCAAGCTTTGAACATCTCACAGAGAACTGTTTAATCCATCAGCCTAAAATGGAAAGAGTATGGCACAACTGCAAACCTACCAAGACATGGCCGTCCACCTAAACTGACAGGTCAGACAAAGAGAAGCAGCGAAGGGGTCCATGGTAACTCTAGAGGAGCTGCAGAGATCCACAGCTCAGGTGGGAGAATCTGTCTTTATGGAAGAGTGGCAAGAAGAAAGCCATTGTTGAAAGAAAGCCATAAGAAATCCCATTTGCAGTTTGTGAGAAGCCTTGTGGGGGACAGAGCAAACATGTGGAAGAAGGTGCTCTGGTCAGATGAGACCAAAATTGAACTTTTTGGCCTAAAAGCAAAACGCTATGTGTGGCGGAAAACTAACACTGCACATCACCCTAAACACACCATCCCCACTGTGAAACATGGTGGTGGCAGCATCATGTTGTGGGGATGCTTTTCTTCAGCAGGGACAGAAAGTTGATGCAAAGATGGATGGAGCCAAATACAGGGCAATCTTAGAAGAAAACCTGTTATGCCGCGTACACACGAGCAGACTTTACGGCAGACTTTGCCCGGCGGACGGGATTTTCGACGGACAATTCGATCGTGTGTGGGCTCCAGCGGACTTTGTTTGCTCAAAAGTTGGACGAACTTAGATTTGAAACATGTTTTAAATCTTTCCGTTGAACTCGAGTCCGGTCGAAAAGTCCGCTCGTCTGTATGCTAGTTCAACGGACAAAAAGCCACACTAGGGCAGCTATTGGCTACTGGCTATGAACTTCCTTGTTTTAGTCCGGTCGTACGTCATCACGTACGAATTCGACGGACTTTGGTGGATTGTGTGTAGGCAAGTCCGTTCTTTCAGAAAGTCCGTCATAAAGTCCATCGAAAAGTCTGCCGGGCAAAGTCTGCCGTAAAGTCCGCTCGTGTGTACGCGGCATTAGAGTCTGCAAAAGACTTGAGACTGGGGCGGAGGTTCACTTTCCAACAGGACAACGACCCTAAACATACAACCAGAGCTACAATGGAATGGTTTAGATCAAAGCATATTCATGTGTTAGAATGGCCCAGTCAAAGTCCAGACCTAAATCCAATTGAGAATCTGTGGCAAGACTTGAAAATTATTGTTCGCAGACGCTCTCCATCCAATCTGACAGAGCTTGGGCTATTTTACAAAGAAGAATGGGCAAACATTTCACTCTCTAGAGATGTGCAAAAAGACTTGCAGCTGTAATTGCAGCAAAAGGTGGTTGTACAAAGTATTGACTCGGGGGGGCTGAATACAAATGCACACCACACTTTTAACATATTAATTTGTAAAAAATGTTGAAAACCATTTATCATTTTCCTTCCACTTCACAATTATGTGCCACTTTGTGTTGGTCTATCACATAAAATTCCAATAAAATCTATTTATGTTTTTGGTTGTAACATGACTAAATATGGAACATTTCAAGGGGTATGAATATTTTTTCAAGGCACTGTATGTTTTAAATACTTGTCGCCTACATATCGTTTCTCCCATAATGTCACAATTGCCCATTTGTTGCCTAGCTATTGTCATGAGTGCCCATTTAATCATTCGTATTCCTTATATCAGGGGTAGGCAACCTTAAAGAGGTGGAGATCTACCTGAACAACATGGGAGAAGTCAAAGATCACCGGGCACAGTGTCGCCTCCTCACACCTCCTCACTGATTTAAACCTCTAATTGCCGTACTACCATGTAGCAATCACATGCTATTTTAGACCAATCATGGATTTAAACCAGGTGATAAGGAGGCAACATATCGCCTCCTTGCCACCCATCAAACACACTTCGATGGCTTTTCAGAGGAGCAGCAGTGCCTTGTGCACTTGTGAATGAACCCTTATTTGCATTAAGGAGCACCACCCTTAGGGCTCATTCACATGTAAAGTTGAGGGGTGGTAAAACCCTGCGGTTGCGTTGCAGTTTTACCGCCTCCCATCGCTACCTGCTTTATCTGCTGAGGCAGCAGCCAAAGGTGTACACATGCAGCAGCAGGAATTAAGCCCCTGTTGCTTTTGGTGGATGCTACCCCCTGCCAATCATGATCCATTCAAGTAAATAGGACCATTCTGCAAGTGCCCTGCAACTGCATGCTTCTGCGGGGTCCAAATGGTTAAACCAGGTGGTGAGTAAGCAACACAACGCTGCCTGCTTTAACCCTTTGTTTGGTCTACTGCACAAGGCTGCATGGCATTTACAGAGTGGCTTCATTCACTTGAATGGGTCATGCTTGGCAGGTGCTACACAGGTGTGGTGCACTTTCAGAAAGTGCACCAAACCAGCAGGATATAATAGAAGTCTATGGCTAAGCACAGCAAACCCGCAGGAAAGCTGCAGGTACTCTGAACTGCACCCGTGGTGTGGGTAAACCGCAGCAGATCAGTGTGAAAGCAGACTTATACTATTATGCCCAGTGTATTGCTTCACACTGACCTGAAGACTTCTTCTTTCCTGCTGCTGGCACCACTCTGGAGACCTCTAGCCGGGATAAGAGTTGGTATCACTCCGCATGGGACAGAAGCCAACACTACAGAGGAGGCATCAGCTTATGTGGCTACTATAGCTCCAACTTTACAAGTAGTCCCTCTGCGCTGCACTCTGTTTGATGCTTTAGGATGGTGGATCAGCAAGCCCAGACCGTGATCTACCAGGCATCTGTCCGCCTTCTACTGGTAGTTTGCGATCTACAGGTTGCTGACGCCCGCCTTATATTGTCATACTTGACCATATGTTGCCCACATATTTTCACAAATGTTTGTTTACTGCACATGTATTTTGCTGATTGCCCATTTCCTGCCCACATATTGGCATTTTTGCCTGTTTACCTCATATTGTAACATTTGAATGTTTGTTGCCTTTGTATTGTATAAAATTTCCTATTTGTGGCGCATGCATTGTCATGATTGACATTCTTTGCCTCTATAGACCTGTCTGTCAAAACATGCCGGTATCATCTCTATGCTTTGCAACAGTGAACTAGGCATCATTAATAGTGAAGTGAGAAGCAGGTGCAAAGCTCCGACCAGTTGTGTCATCTCCTAGGTTTATTGCAGGGACATGAAGGTTGTAGCTGGGCTTGTGCCTAGGTGGCTCTCTAGATGATCTAGTACATACATCCAACAGAATGTTTTTTCAATAATCTGTTAACAATATCACACTGACTGACTAGTCATTATAAATGACAGAACACACACGAGGTCAAACCTATGGCTGAAGACACATGACGGCAGTGGCGCTGCGTCCATAAGGGTGTATGGGCGCGGCCCCCTCTCCCCTGTCACCCCCCTCTAGCACCCATAGATAGATTCATGCATTGCATTGCCACCGCTACCACGCCATATGCAGGCGCCCGGTCCCTTTTCAGGCGCAGGGCGCTGAATTACAGCGGCAGAGGGTTGTTTTGAAGCAGCTGATTAGAGCCGTAGACTCTAAGGCCGCGTACACACGGGCGGACTTTTCGACCGGACTGGTCCGACAGACTTTCCAGTGGACTTTCGACGGACTTTTGACGGACTTCCGACTGACTTTTTAACGAACGGACTTGCCTACACACGATCACACCAAAGTCCGACGGATTCATACGTGATGACGTACACCGGACTAAAATAAGGAAGTTGATAGCCAGTAGCCAATAGCTGCCCTAGCGTCGGGTTTTGTCCATCGGACTAGCATACAGACGAGCGGATTTCTGGGTCCGGCGGAGTTATGATGTAAAGATTTGAAGCATGTTCCAAATCTAAAGTCCGTCAGATTTGCGACTAAAAGTCCGCTGAAGGTCCGGTAAAGCCCACACACGATCAGATTGTCCGCCGGATTTGGTCCGTCGGCGTCCGTCAGACAAGTCTGGTCGAAAAAAGTCTGACCGTGTGTATGCTGTATCATAGGCGTCAAAAAAGTGAACTGCGAGTGCCATGCTGGACGCTAGCAGGTCACTCAGCTGTGTTAGAAAAGCAAATTAATATTCGCTTTCCTAACACTAAACCGCCTCTCTGCCAATCAGCTGCTCGCATCTGTTACCCGTCACCTGATTGGCTGAAACGACAGGCGCTGTGCTTGGACACCAGGCGTCCAATCATAGCATATGACGGGAAGAGAGGACGGTAGAAGACATTGAGGAGCATTAAGGAGCTGTTCCACCGAGACAGGTGAATGCAGACGGCGGGCTGGCGGGGGGGCACACTGGCAGCATTTGATATGGCACAGTGGCTGCGTTTGATGGGGCACAGTGGCTGCATTTGATGGGGCACAGTGGGAGCAATTGATGGGCACAGTGGCGGCGATTGATGGGCACAGTGGCTGCGACTGATGGGCACAGTGGCTGCGATTGATGGGCACAGTGGCTGCGATTGATGGGCACAGTGGCTGCGATTGATGGGTTTTTTTTAGAATTTTTCAGTTTGTTTGTGCCCCCCCAAAAATTTTGAGCCCCAGACGCCACTGCATGATGGGTCTAAAAACAATCAACAAAGGGTTTTCCGATCAGGTCCGCCTGTCAATTTTTCTGGAGGACCTGACTGAAGCCTCCATTCACTCCTATGAAGCGGCGGATTTCAGCGTTGACATGTCCACTGACCCCCGCTGCTATTCAATCCGTTCCTGTCTGCGAAATCCAGACGGATGGTGGTCCTATTTTCCATCCATCTGGTGGATTGGATCAGATGAAAACCGACAGGTGGTCCGTTTTCATCCGATCTCCCCATAGAAGAGGCTCTGACACAGTGAGCGAAGACTGACCTCTCATCCGCCTGCTCAGCAGAGCGATCCCCGATGAGCAAGCGGAGTCCGCCGGGTGGACCGCCCGAGTGAAAGGACCCTAAAAAGAAACACTTTTTATTATTTGTGTAAATGTTTCTAATATTCTCACCAAGACAGGTTCTTAATTCCTGTTTAGTCTTTCCAATGTAAATCAGATAACACCGGCATCAAAAAGACCACCAAAGATGCACTGCAATTTATAAAGGAACTTATAAATTTATTTTCACCGTCAAGAAAAATATTCCACATCCTTACAAAGATTTGTTCAAACACCATGAATGTGCCCGCTTCTCATAAAAAAAAAGCATTGGTATGTACTGCACACTCACCACTAGGAAATGATGTGAGAAATATCTTCTCTTCTTAGACACCTCCATTACACTCTTTGCAATAAACAGCTGCTTGCTAATTGCGGATAATTAGCACTTACTATTTCTGAGGCAGTTTACAAACCCATACACATGAGGAAATTCACCGTTAGCAATCATCATTTCCTAAACAGGCATGCCAAGGTTCAGATTTTTTAACATAGGTTAATCTAAGTCTGGTATTTTAAAACCCATTAAAAAGCACTTCCAGCAAAGTGGTATCTTCAGAAGTTATAGAGAATCATATACAAACAAAGATAAGACTGAACTACCATGTTATTTTTAATTTGAAACTGAACTTTGTGAAAATATAAAAATATAAATTCAGTCAATTATTCATTAAAATAATTTGAAAAAAATATTTTAAAGTGTACGTATCTTTTTTGTCCGCATTTTTCTCCCATTGTGTTAAACTAGCCCTCCCTCCCTCTTCCCACAAGCATGAATTGGGTAGTTCAGATAACTTACTGCCCAAACTCAATTATGTACCTGCCAACACCTCTTTTTTCTCCCCCAGTAATGACACTGACACTGTGTTGGATTTAAATGGGCCGCTTGGCCTTTTATTAACTCAAAACATATTTAAACATAAAACTTTTAAATGCTCCAGCTCTAATATGAATAAATGATTGCAGATCCTTGACGACACCATCTTCCAAACTTTTTGGAATCTGTGGTACCTCTAACTTAGCCGCAACACCGCCTCGGGGACTCACTAACTGACCACAGACCCCTACCACCTTACTACCCGTAGTCTAGATTGAACTAGACAAACCAGGAGGACTCCATACCTGAGACGGGTCTCACCGTTTTATCAAATACCTACTTTTTGTAACCGTCAAGGACCCCAATCGCCACACCTTTTGCATGAAGTATCTCCAAACTTCTCCACTAGGGCAGGAGGGTGGGACGTTCCACCACCGACTTTCAACCTGCAACTGATACCTCCTACTTCCTCCCTTCACTATTATCTAGCTCCTCCCTATCCTGCACTAAACTCCTCCAATCAGGTAAGGGCCAGTTTATGTTCTCTGCACTGTCCCAACCCCTCTTTAACCTATTGTCTTCTGTTAGTTCCTTCCACCCCGTCAAGTATGCCCTGCGCTTACATTTCTTTCAGCTCCATACATGTCTTATTACTCCAGTGTGATAGCTTCACATAGAATTCTATAGGACCATCACTCAAGGTAGAGACGGTCCACAGCAACCAACATCTACTGGCCATGGGTGCCGCTTTCTCCGTGCATAGCTGTCCAGGAAAGCCGGTTCAATCATAAGACCCTTTTCAAACTGGGGCGTTTTTCAGGCATTTTTGCACGAAAAATAGCACCTGTAAAGCGCCTCTCAAGCAGGGCCGTCTTAATAGCATCATGGGCCCCTGGGCAAAGTAATGCACTGGGGCCCCTACCAGCTTGCCCCAATTTACACACCTACTTTCAAAGAAATAAAGCAGATAGTCGATAGAATTAAACATATATTCATTAGTACTTTCAATATAATCGATTTTACAAAAGTAAAACATTCCATAAATCAAAGGGCACAGCACAGGGGGAATGCAGAAGGGCACAGTACAGGGGGGGGTCAGAGGGGCACAATACTGGGAACAGGAAGGCACAGCATAGTTCTGGGATGCTTCCCGGGACACGACCATATCGGGACAGTTTAGTAAAAAGCATGACTGTCCCAGCAAATTCGGGGCAGTTAGCAAGTATGATGTAATGCAAGATTATTGTGGGGCCCCCAAGTACCTGGGGCCCCTGGGCAGTGCCCAGGAGTGCCCTTGCATTAAGATGGCCCTGCTCTCAAGCCACCCCAGTGTGAAAGCCTAAGTGCTTTCACACTGGGGTGGTGCACTTGCAGGACAGGAAAAAAAATCCTGCAAGCAGCATCTTTGGGGCAGTGCGGGAGCGGTGTATACACTGTTAAGGCAGTGGCACTTTGCGGGCACTTTTAACCCTTTATTCGGCCACTAGCGCGGGTTAAAAGCGCCCCGCTAGTGGCTGAAGAGCGTCGATATAACAGCAGTAAAACACAGCTAAAACTAGCGGCGCTTTACCAATAACGCCCCCCCGCCCCAGTATGAAAGTAGCCTAAGGTCACTTTCACACTGGAGCAGGGGGGGGTTAGCGTGGTAAAACGCTGCTAGTTTTAGCAACGCTCTACCGGCTGTTATAGCGGTGCTTTTTGGCCACTAGCAGGGCGCATTTAACCCCCGCTAGTGGTCGAGGAAAGGGTTAAAAGCTCCTGAAAAGCACCACTGCCGAAGAGCTTTGAAGGCGCTTCGGCAGCACTGCCCATTGTTTTCAATGGTAGGGGTGGTTTAGGAGCGGTGTATACACCACTCCCACAGCGCCCCAAAGATGCTGCTTGCAGGACTTTTTTTCCCGTCTTGCAAGTGCACTGCCCCAGTGTAAAAGCACTCAGGTTTTCACAGCTTTCACACTGGGGCTGCAGAAGAGGCAGTTTACAGGAGCTTTTCAGGTGCCATTTTTAGAGCAAAAACGCCTGTAAAACGCCTCAGTGTGAAAGTAGCCTTAGGCCCCTGTACAGGTCTTTCATTAGAGAGACCATCACAAAAGGAAACAGATTCTGCTCTGCTTTTTCTTTTGATAAACCATACATCATAATACCTTATCACCAGTGTCATTGGGGTGCCACGTACTGTAATAACAATATTAGATTATAAATAATAGTAGCTAATAGTGAACCCAGTGTAACTCCGCAAGGAGTGATGGCAGAAGTAAAAATAGTGCCAAAGAAAATTAATAAGCCTGTATCTGAAGGTAATTGACAGATACCTAGTGTGTATATGTATAGGGAATCATGAAAAAGAGACTCCAAGTGGGGGGAGGAGAAAAAAGAAGAAAAAGAAAAATGTTGGACTGAAAAAACGAAACCACCAAAAATGAGATTCTAAACCAAGAGAAACTTACCCCAATGCCGCATCAAAGCAACACCAGCAGATCAATGTAGCTAGTGTGCGATAACCCCAGGAGGAGACTGGCCGTGTAAACAGCTTGCTTCAAATGGGGGATGTAAATATATGCCACCAACGCCACGTGAGTGAACCAATGGTAGGAAGGAAACGGCACCGGAGCAGAGTAAACACTCAGTTACCGGCGCGGAAGCTCCCTCATAATGGAACACAAGGGTGTTACAATGGACGTCGGCGTAATGACGTCATGACTGTGGTCACACGCACGGTGTGAAGAGCGTGGTGCCGATGCGCGAAGAGGCGTCCGCCCGAACACTAAAAGTGCAAGGGGAGGAGGGGGAGGACCCACTAAGTGCATCGCAACAAAGAGAGACCACAGTGCCATCCAGGCGCCCAATCAACCACACAAAACACAACACTGACCAAGTAGCAAGTATGCATTGGACACCTGGACATGAACAATCATGTGGAAACATTAGACTTGTGCCCGGAATGTTGCCTGTAAAAAATACCATGTACACGGCTAATAAGTATAAGTATAAAGGAACAGTATATATAAATATCGGGAAGTATATATGAATAACCGGAAGGAGGAAGTGCTGGATGTTGAGATCATTACGATCTCCACCGGAGTACACTCTGTCCCCTCAACCTCTGGAAAAGCAGATAGTGTAAGCTCATTTATAAACCGACCTTGAGCTACACGACCACTGTTAGACTGTCACCGCGTCACTGAATATTGGATTTTATTTACTGAGTTTTCGAATAAATGGTAAAACGGAATTAGACTATGTGGAGTCTCTTTTCCATGCACGTGGATCTCGGAGATGTTTATAAAGATACCTTATGAGGATATCCAGAGTGAAAAGACTGTAGGATGCTGATTGAGGCCTGATAACCTCTGGGTTCTGGTGAGTTGGAACCCCTTGTGGGTGTGTGGAGCACGAGGTGGAAAAGCGTTTGGTGAATGGTGCACTCATCAACTTTTTGCTGTTTATACCATCTACGTCCACTAGAGACACTTCACTTATTTACATTATTTTTTGTCTTTTTTTTAAACTTTTTTCCATACATGGTAGTGACCATATACTAGCCAGTCAGTTTTATTTCATGTTAACTGATGGGAGCTCCACTTTGATGTTTTATTTGTCACTCTTTAGAGTTTTACATTTTTACATCTATTTTCTATATATATGAATATCACCAATATATGAACCTTACAAAAGGCACCCTATAAATGAGGGCAAACCTCACACAAGGATGACAGGGGAAAACTGCCAATCCCAATATTCAATTGCTTCCATCCCTGTGCATGTAGAAATGAAGGGGGGGATGGGACTTTAAATGAAGCACAATAAAGTGCCTCCATCCCTGGTTTGGGTTAAGAATAAAGGGAAGTTGGGACTTTAGATGAAGCAATTGGATAGTGGAGGTAAAAATCAATATAAAATTGTTTTGGTAACATGGATATGAAGACAATAAGAAAAAAAACACCTCATATGGAATGATACTTACCTACTACCTACTGTGCTCGATGATGCTGCTAACATACCATTCAGTAGATGTACACATACCATGTGAGCACAGATGTCAGTATGTTGCCGTCGGCATGTTTATGCCACACCACTGTATACAGGGGGTCCCCGGGTTACAAACAAGATAGGGACTTTAGGTTTGTTCTTAAGTTGAATCTGTTTGTAAGTCGGAACAGGTAAATTTTTTAAGTGTAGCTCCAGCCAAAAAATCTATTTTTAAGTTTTGTAGATAGCATAGGGAAGGGTTATCACCCCTGTAACATTTGTTTTGCTGTCTGTGCCCCTGTTCAGAAGATTTCACCTCACTTTCTGTCCCAATGACAATTGGATTTTGAAAATTTGGGGTTATTAGGGAAATAAGGATAGGTGATAAAGCATCAGTGGAGACACCTTTTTCCCATATTAACTCTTACAGGAGTGAATTTCCCTTCCTAGGGGTAGATTTCCTCTCACTTCCCGTTGTCTCCCTCCGTTTGTAAGTAGGAGTCGTTTGTAAGTCGGATGTTTGTAAGTAGGGGACCCCCTGTATATTTACATTATGATTATGTGTTGTTATGTATGTACTCATTTATCCATCATGTTTATGCCTTGTGCACGCTTTATGTATATATATGAAATTAATCATTTTTTATTGTCTTCATATCCATGTTACCAATAAAACAATTTTATATTGATTTTTACCTCCACTATCTAATTGCTTCATCTAAAGTCCCAACTTCCCTTTATTCTTAACTGGAACAAATTATGCTCACAATCCAAGGTTTCCTTATTGTCTAGAAGCCCCATTTGACCTTTATTGGAAGAAATTCTGTACTAAGCTTATCAGAAAATGATGTTTTCAGTTTTATCAGTCATACAGGGAAAGACTGAGGTATGCTGCTCATAAATCTTAGGGCAATTGTGGTCATTTCCAAACTTACAAAACTGCTACTTATGGTGCATATGTTGTGACACTGGGAGAGATTTTCTAAAACCGGTGCACATAGAATCTGGTGCAGCTGTGCATAGTAATCAATCAGCTTTTAACTTCAGCTTGTTCCATTAAGCTTTGCCAATGAGCCTAGGTTTGATTCGATTTGGCATGCGATTTGACATATCAAATCGGATGATAAAATCGGCTGCTATTTCCGGCAATGACACCGTCCGACTTTGCGGCGCCGCACTGATTCCCAAAGGTAGCTCCTGCAGTACTTTTGGCAACTTCGGGTGCAATTTCAATAGACATCTGTGCAGGAACCGCACAGATGTCTCTGCAATCGCCCCTGAAGTCAGACTGACGTGCGAGTTTGAAATCGTGTACGGTAAGTTCAGCTGAACTGAAACCTAGACACTAATTGGTTACTATGCACAGCTACACCAGGTTCTATGTGCACCAGTTTTAGTAAATCTCCCCCCACAGTGTATATATTTTGTGCAAATACGGTATTCATTGAATAGGCAAAACTACCCCATAGTAGGTAAGTACTCTTATGCCGTGTACACACGGGCGGACCTTTCGACCGGACTTTTCGACCAGACTGGTCCGACGGAACGAATCTGTCGGACAGTCCGACCGTGTGGGGGCTTCATCGGACCTGCAGCGGACTTTTTCAGTCGAACTTTAGTCAGACTTTAGATTTGGAACATGTTTCAAATCTTTCCGATGGATTCGAGTCTGGTTGAAAAATCCGTTCGTATGTATGCTAGTCCGACGGACGAAAACCGACACTAGGGCAGCTATTGGCTACTGGCTATCAACTTCCTTATTTTAGTCCGGTGTACGTCATCACGTACGAATCCGTCGAACTTTGGTATGATCGTGTGTAGGCAAGTCCGTTCGTTCAAAAGTCCGTCGGAAAGACAGTAGAGCTTTGAGGCCGAAAAGTCTGCCCGTATGTACACGACATTAGGCACGGTTCACATCTTTGTGAGTGGCTGTAGGTGCAGGAATTGCTGCAATTCCCACACCCACAACCATCCTCAGTGAAAACGCACTGCTGTGAGAAAACGCATTTTGAATGGCATCCCCACGCATGTAAAAATGCAGCGCATTTGCAGATGCCGGGACCGCAGGGAAACTGCATGGTCAAAATTACTATGCGATTTCCCTGCGGGCCACACTTTGAAAAAGGTGTATGAACCTTTTTTCTGTGGGAAACGCAGGCATGTCAGACCATTCAAATGAATGGGCTGCCGTGCCCAAGCGAACAAGGCCCGCAAAAGTGCATATATATATAAACCAAGACTTAGGCCCCTTTCACACTGGGGCGGTTTGCAGGCGTTATTGCGCTAAAAATACCGCCTGCAAACCGCCCCTAAACAGCCTCCGCCCGAGGGCTTTCACACTGAAGAGGTGCGCTGGCAGGACGGTAAAAAAAGTCCTGCGAGCCGCATCTTTGGAGCGGTGAAGGAGCGGTGAAGGAGCGGTGTGTTCACCGCTCCTTCACCGCTCCTGCCCATTAAAATCAATGGGACAGCGCGGCTATACCGTGGCTATAGCCACGCTGTACGAGCAGACTTAACCCTTTTTCGGCCGCCAGCGGGGGTTAAAAACGCACCGCTAGCGGCCGAATACAGCCGCAAAAACGACGGTAAAACAGCGCTAAAAATAGCGCTGTTTTACCGCCGACACCCCCACCGCCCCAGTGTGAAAGGGGCCTTAAGGTCAGGGCACATTCAGCCTTGACAGGATCGCTATACAGGGCAAAGAAATACTCACATTTCTATGCATTACTTTCTTACTGGCCAGATATATGAAGGTGTTGCATTGTTCCTGGTGAATGACATTCCACAGCAATTCCATCAGCAAAGGAGCGAAGTCCTGCTCATCTGGCCAATAGGAGCAACTGGTGAGTATTTCCTCTGTATTTTAAAGTGATCCTGTGACCAGCAACAAAATCACTAGTAACCCTCCTATCTTTTACTACCAAGGAAGCTGCCATCTTAGCCTCTGTTTGATCTGCAGTTGCCATGGTGCTGCACATGTGATCAGTTATGACAGCAGTCCTTTGATTGCTTTACAATTGTTTAAATTGTAGATTTACCACTTGAGAAACTCTAAAATACACCATGCAGGTACAGTGTTCTGAGTAGAAATACTTAAGGAATGTAGCGTGGTTAAACCCTTTCGCTGGCAGGCCCTGCACTCTGGGTTTTTTTGTTTTTTTGTTTTTTGTTTTACCCTTTGTCTTCTCCAAGGTCTCACCTGCGGTCTCAGGTTTACCCTCAGGTAGCTAGACCATTTTTTCAATTTCCCACTTTATTTTATTATTTCACTTACAGCTTTCAGAGTCTCTAAAAGATTCCCCTAAACCATAAATGTTCTAAAACATGACAGGTTGAATAAAAAGATGGTGCGACAGATTTTCCGGTATTGTTTGCCCAACTGTTTAACGAAAAATTTTTTTTTTTGCTAAAAATACACTAAAATCATTATTATTGCTTAGAAACACAACACAACTTATAAATGTCCTACTAAATTCCTACTAAATCCAAAAATCTAAAACTGTATTGAGTTAAAGTCGTTTTAAAGCCACTATGATATGATTATACCATACCCTCTGTTAAATAAGGACATGTGCCCCACTGCATGCATTTTATAAAAAGGATGCCAATTTCTACCTTATTTCACAGTGCCTCTTGGTGCTCACGTGACTCCTTGCCTCTCTCCTCTCCCGGGCTGACAACTACAGCAAGAGGGGCTGAGAATGCCCACTGACGTCAGCAAGGAGGAGAGGAGGAGAGCAGCGAGCAGTCACGTGAGCGCCGGGAGGTGCTCTGAAATAAGAGTAGAAATCGACATTGTTTTTATAAAACACATGCAGTGGAGCACATGTCCTCAGTTAACAGAGGGTATGGTATAATCATGTCATAGTTTTTTCTAGCAGCAGGAGGGGACTGGGCGGGCACTGATACGAGCAGACAGGCATGGGGGGGGGGGGACAGAGGAGAGCTGCGGATGACGGAGGCACCTAAACTGACCACGGTGTCAGGGCTCAGCAGCCATGGTAAACTGTGGTCAGTTTACAGGGGGGAGGGCAGAACCAGGCACAATCAGCCAGGTATTTTATATGATACAGGTGGCCAAATTACACAGGCACTGTGCTGCATAACATGCTTTAAGGGAGTAGGAACTTTTTTTTTTTTTGTTAAGGGTAACAAACACTTTAATACAATATTTTCAAATTTTAAATTGTGCTTTTTTGAGAAACAGTGAAAATCGCAGGTACTCAAAAATGTAAATAAGCAACTTACACTAAAGACCTGAAGGTTGGCATCACACCTATGTGTTGTGGTAACGCCTGATCCAGAATGCCATGTGTGCACTGCATTGGGGTGCATTGTGATAAGATGATGCAGGTCATAAAAAGGGGGGAATTGGGGAATTTGGGACTTTGAATGAAGCCATGGCCGGGTATGGTCATGTGCCTCCATCCCTATCATTAAGAGGAAAAGGAGCAAAAATGCAGCAGAAAAAAAACAGCAAAAATGCAACAAAAAGGGTGGGACTTTATAGGAAGCTCATTGTAACAAAATAAATAAAATGGTGGATAGTAAAGTATTTAATAATACATAGTTACATGTTTACATACATTAAATTTCATATACATAGAAATGCACACTTCCATAGTGCCGATTTCTGAAACAGTAATATCTAGTGATAACATATTTATAAGCATTAATCACATGATAAGATTAAGGAATCCACCAACATTCATGATTGGATATACACATATTGCAAGATAGCACCTGCACGGTCTATGGTCTTTCTGATCCCTGTCACAATAAGAATTGTATATATGAGCACATATCCTAATGGGCGTGTAATTGCAGTACACGACATCTGGTATCTTGACGCGTTTCGCATCTTTAAGCCGCTCTTCAGGGGCAGACATGTGATGTATCTGCAATAGGAGAATAAATTAACTAAGTAAACTAGCTCGTATCAATATAGGGGTGGATAGATAGAAAACACCCCCCCTCTATTTTAAACAAGATCACTTACATATCTGCACCAATGGCGCAATGTCAGGGACCGTGAGCTACCTGAGGGCATCAGTATCGGGAGTTGAGGGGGCATGTTCAGCAGCAGCACCCATCACAGACAGCGCTCCAGGTGGATCCGGGCACACCGAGCACTCCTGGTGTAAACATGGGAAGCATCAGTGATGAGTGAGTCAATCAAGTAAACCAATATTGAGGCTATGTGAGTGAATTAATAATGAAAAGAGAGGGTGGACTGGATAGTAAAGAAAAAAAATATGGAATGCTTCACGAATTTGCGTGTCATCCTTGCGCAGGGGCCATGCTAATCTTCTCTGCATCGTTCAAATTTTAGTATATGTGCTGCCGAATGACGCGCAAATTCGGGGAGGGGGAAGGGTTACTCTTTAATGAATAGCTTTGACCAGTGGCTTGTCAGAGCTGCATCAAATTGTGTCTGTTATATCTGCATAGAGTGCAGCTTAAAAAAGTCTAGGTTTTAGATGTAGTTTACCTAGGTTTATCAAGCATTTACATGTTAGCTGTGAACCTATAAATCTATTAAGAACGACATAAACAGCTTCACACCTTCACCCTTCGGCATTTACAGTACCACCAACATGAACTCCATCTTCCCAAATGCTCTTTCATGAGCCCTCCAGCAGTGGGTCCTCACATGGAGTCTCACTCTGTGCCTAGGTTCAGAAGGCCAACTACTCTCCAGGCTACAAACCTACATGCTGTAGATCAGGGGTAACCAGCTCCCAACCACATTCTGCCTAGGACCCTACCTACACCAGAATATAAAGGGCTTCAGAACAGTATATTACACAAATAGACAACTTTTAAAGATGTAACACAAGGCATATGAAATGTTATAACTGACAAGTACTTGGAATTAATACACACTCAAAATAAAGCTAAATAGAACAAAATAAGTTATGCACAGCCATACACAGTAAAAGTGATTCCACAACACCAAGTACTACATTCCAAAATAAAATCAGTGTGGAGCTACACCTGAGCACATAATTAAGAAATAGTCCAAAGTCCCATAACAGAGCATGTTACCACACACATCCACTAATCTCGAAAAATTACGTGATAAACCAATGTCCATAATGGGGGTGGTATTTACACAGACCCAATTGATTCACAATGGCTCAAAAGGGATATGGTCAAGAAATATTTAGACAGAATAAAGGTGGATAAAGCCCCTGGACCAGATGGCATCCAACCACAGATCCTAAAAGAATTGAGCTCTGTCATTTCAAGGCCATTGTTTCTAATTTCTAGGGACTCGTTATTAACTGGAATGGTACCACTGGATTGGCGCAGGGCCAATGTGGTGCCCATATTTAAAAAGGAATCAAAGTCTTTACTAAGTAACTATAGACCTGTTAGTTTAACTTCTATAGTCGGGAAGATACTGGAGAGTTTACTAAAAGACCACACAGACGAGTTCTTGTTGGAAAAAAATATTTTAAGCACCAGACAGCATGGATTCATGAAAGACAGAAGTTGTCAAACAAATCTGATTTCTTTTTATGAGAAGGTAAGTACCTGGATTTTGCAAAAGCGTTTGGCACAGTTCCCCAGACACGGCCCATGTGTAAGGTAAAGTCTACAGGCTTGGAAAGATCAGTTTGTAAATGGATAGAAAACTGGCTAAAAGACAGAATTCAGAGAGTAGAGGTTAATGATTCTTACTCTGAATGGTCTAAGGTTATCAACAGTGTACCCCAAGGTTCAGTGCTGGGACCCTAACTTTTTAATATATTTATAAATGATATTGGGTCTGGGATTAAAAGTAACATTTCAGTCTTTGCAGGTGACACCAAGCTATGCAGTGGAATAACGTCCTTACAGGATGTCTCCAATTTACAAGCTGACCTCAATGCACTTTCTAATTGGACGACTATGTGGCAGATGAGGTTTAATGTTGATAAATGTAAAATTATGCACTTGGGGGCTAAGAATATGCATGCATCATACATACTAGGAGTACAATTGGGGGAATCCATACTGGAGAAGGGTCTGGGGGTTTTGGTAGATCATAAGCTTAATAATGACATGCAATGCCAAGCTGCGGTTTCCAAAGCGAGTAAAGTCCTTTCTTGTATTAAGAGGTATGGACTCTAGAGATAGAGAGAGAGAGAGAGAGAGTTAATTTGCCCTTGTACAAGTCATTAGTAAGACCTCATCTGGAATATGCAGTTCAGTTTTGGGCACCAGTTTTCAAAAAGGATATCGGGGAACTGGAGAAAGTGCAGAGAAGGGCAACCAAACTGATTAGAGGCATGGAGGAGCTCAGCTATGAGGAAAAATTAGAGGAACTGAATCTATTACCTCTTGAGAAGAGGAGATTGGGGGGGATATGATCACCATGTACAAATATATAAGGGGTCCATATCGTGAACTTGGTGTTGAGTTATTCACCTTAAAGTCATCACAGAGGACAAGGGGGCACTCTTTACGTCTAGAGCAGGGATATGCAATTAGCGGACCTCCAGCTGTTGCAAAACTACACGTCCCATCATGCCTCTGCCTCTTGGTGTCATGCTTGTGGCTGTCAGAGTCTTGATATGCCTCATGGAACTTGTAGTTCTGCAACAGCTGGAGGTCTGCTAATTGCATATCCCTGGTCTAGAGGAAAAAAGATTTCATCTTCAAATACGGAAAGGTTTCTTCACAGTAAGAGCTGTGAAAATGTGGAATAGACTCCCGCCAGAGGTGGTTCTGGCAAGCTCAGTCGATTGCTTTAAAAAAGGCCTGGATTCTTTCCTAAATGTACACAATATAACTGGGTACTAACATTTACAGGTGAAAGTTGATCCAGGGAAAATCCGATTGCCTCTCGGGGGATCAGGAAGGAATTTTTTCCCTGCTGTAGCAAATTGGATCATGCTTTACTGGGGTTTTTTGCCTTCCTCTGGATCAACTGTAGGTTTGTGTAACTGGGATTGTATTTTTTTTTTTTGGGGTTGAACTTGATGGACTTGTGTCTTTTTCAACCTGACTAACTATATAACTATGTAACTATGTAATGTATAGATAAATACTAAAAAACATTTAATTGATAGAAATTTTCATTGAAAATGTATATGTGAAAAATATTCCTTTGGCTCCAAACACCCCGTGTCTCCACTCTTCATACAAAGTGCAAATCCATCACCAGGTGAAGGGCCTGCTCACCTCCATACAGTAATTCAACACGCTCATCACTTTATACCCCAGGCAGATCTCTCCAGTCCTCCATAGTCAGCAAAAGGCTTCCGTCCCCTCGGCTCACCAGGGCTCATAAAGGACTCAGCTCCTATATTAAACAAGATAAAGAGGAGCAGACATAGTGTACTCCGTATAACTCTTTATTAAAACCCTGCATTAAAATACACTTACAAAAATATAAAATATAAAGTGCTTATGACAGCTATATCACCATCTGGCTCACCATCTCTAGCAGCGTGACTCTGGCGTGACTCCTGTGTGATGTCACAAGCTCAGCTCCTCCCTCCTAAACGTGTTACGCCTCGTGATTGGGCTTCCTCAGTAGGTCTAGGAGCTGAGCCGAGTGGACAGAAGCCTTTTGCTGACTACGGAGGACTGGAGAGGTCTGCCTGGGATATATTATTATTGTATGGAGATGAGCAGGCCCTTCACTTGGTGATGGATTTGCACTTTGCATGAAGAGTGGAGACACGGGGTGTTTGGAGCCATAGGAATATTTTCATATATACATTTTTCCCCCAAAAATTTTCTATCAATTTAAATGTTTGTATTATTTATCTATACATTGGTTTATCACGTAATTTATAGAGATTATTGGATGTGTGTGGTAACACACAATGTTATGGGACTATTTATTATGTGCTCAGGTGTTGCGCCACGCTGATTTTATTTGAAATATTAACATACACGGTATGCATAAATCAGCCATTTTACACATTAACAATAATTTTCCACTGGGATCAGAACATTACATAAACAACGATTCATAGCAAGAAGGCTTAAACGAAATTATAATTGTGGTTATTCACGGTTTTACTTACTTGTTATGCCATTATTTTAATGATCGTATGTTAGATCGTAGCCACTAGAGGGCACAGCTCCGAGCAGTAAGTTAGGCAGTGACTCATCAGAAAGTTAAAAAAAAAAGTATTAGGCCACCTGAATTGTAGAAAAACAAAAAGGTCTGGCAATAAAAAAGGGTTAGATCCTCCAGCTGGTTAAGGATTTGAAACAAGCTCTGCTTTACTCCTCAAGCTACAGCATAAAGATGACCTCCCCCGAAGTTAGATTTTTTTTTAAAAAGAATTTACAAAAGCTTTTGGTGGGATATGCATTGTAATAAAAGCCATGTTGATCCTGGGGAATGCTACATTTGTGTGATACCTTTTGTGGAGCTATAATGCAGGCTCTAGAAAGCTTGAATACTCAAATGTTACACTAACAAGGCTTCATTTTTGAACTGTCTGATTCATGTGCACTTTGTTAGATATTTTCCCACCATCATGATCAAAGATTGACAGTGGAGAAAGACCGAAGCCTTCTAATAAAGGTTCGGCACACAAGTGTGTTTATAGTCGGTGGTTGTGTAGCAAGTTGGCACCCAAGGAGGGCACAAAGGTTTTACAAAGAAAGCAGGACAGCCATTATTCTTCCCTTGATGGGCTTGAAAACGGCATTGAATGTATCTTTTTTTTTTGTTTCTGTAATCGTTTCTTTGCAATGCATGTATATAAATAGTGTATGCGTTCATGTGTAAGAAGCAAATTTTTCATTTAGATTTGGAGTCGTTTTTCATACCATGTAAAGCATCAAAGCATGTAAATGTCTTTTTTTTATCCTAATATATATGTACATATTTGTATTTGTTTTTCTTTGATATAAGCTATACTAGACATATACTATACATTATATTGTTTTTTTTTTTTTTTTTAATCAAATAGGTTTTATTTTTATTTTTTATAGTTATACAAACAAAAACTATGTCAACTAAATTACTAAATATCAAAAATTCTGAAATAGTATATAAAAAAAAAAAAAAACACAGGACAAGAAAAGAAAAAAAGAAACATAAAACAGACCAAACATTATATCGTTACTTTCCATATGGTAATATAATATTATGTCGAAGATCAGGAAAGATAGCAAATGTTCATGGCTTTCCTTTATTGCCTATATCAGGAACATGTTTTCAAATTTTTGTATACTAACAAATTTTAACTAAATAACTCTTAATAGCTTTATTCTTTGAAAGTAGACACATCAATAAAAGCTATAACAGTTTATCTTTTTTTTTTTACAAACAGTTTATAAATATGTTTTACAATATTAAAAATGATTTGTTGGAATTTTTTTTATTTTAACAATATTTATTGTACAGGATGCGCCCACTCTGCAAAGCATCCAGCCAAAGTTGCCATCTTTGCTAGGAGAGATGGAGAGAGTTGGTCCACCTTTGAGTCATTCATGTCAATTTTTTTTAATTCATTTTTTTTTAGCCACTTCCTGCCCCTTCGCTGTTTATAAACGTTGGCAGGTTGAAGTGGTCATACTGGGATCATGACTGCAGCTACAGTCCACCAGGAGTACCAGGAGTTATCCAAACTACTATTGGTATTTTCTTATATTTATGGAGGATGTCTAAGTTAATATTTATGATTACTGTGTTAGCAATATGTCTTTGGTATTAGGCTACATCTGTAACTGTATTTATTTTCCAACCATGTTGCTATTTCCCTTCAGAAGGAATTTTGGCTGTATTATGCCCTGTACACACGGTCGGATTTTCCGACGGAAAATGTGTGATAGGACCTTGTTGTCGGAAATTCCGACCGTGTGTAGGCTCCATCACACATTTTCCATCGGATTTTCCGACACACAAAGTTTGAGAGCAGGCTATAAAATTTTCCGACAACAAAATCCGTTGTCGGAAATTCCGATCGTGTGTACACAAATCCGACGCACAAAGTGCCACGCATGCTCAGAATAAATTAAGAGACGAAAGCTATTGGCTACTGCCCCGTTTATAGTCCCGACGTACGTGTTTTACGTCACCGCGTTCAGAACGATCGGATTTTCCGGCAACTTTGTGTGACCGTGTGTATATAAGACAAGTTTGAGCCAACATCTGTCGAAAAAAATCCATGGATTTTGTTGTCGGAATATCCGATCAATGTCCGACCGTGTGTACGGGGCATAAGTGTTCTGGAAGTGTATGAATCTCTTATTACTGATATATTATTAATCTATCCCTTTCTCAATAATGAATCTTGTACATCTGCCTTCTTTTACAGAAAAAAAAATCATTTTCAGCAGCAAATAGCTGGTGATCCTGCCAGCCCCATTCCTTTCCTGAAGCATTCTGACCATACTAAGCAAGGAAGTTGATCCTTGCTGGAGCGGTCAGTGTGTGCCCCTTAGCTTCTAATTTGCCTTGTTTATGCCTTCACTTCTGTAATCAGTCTGGCTGATGCCACCCTCCCAGCACTGCGCTGATTGGTTAGGAGGAGCTCCACGCAAGAGTCAGCAGTAGAACACATAGTAGGAATACTTATATAGACTGGAGCATGGCTAAAAAATGAAGAGTGAGAGAAACACTGGCTGCAACTGCTCTCCGTAGCTGCTGCTCTGAGGTGCTGAACTGGTTAGCAGCTGTTTCAGCCAGAGGGGGAGCTGCTGGGCAGGAAGAGTTCAATAGACTGAATCAGGCATCAATGCATTGTGGGAACTGTAGTCCGGAGGTGAGACTATGATGTAGTGATCGAAAGATTCTTAAAGCGGACCTTCAGTAATTTTGTAATCTTTCCATCTATTAAATCTTCTGCCCTTGTTGTTTTAACTTAGGATAGTAAAACATTTTTTTTCAGACAGCAAATACCTTATACAGCCCACTTCCTGTTTCTTGTCTGGTAAAAAGCCCAGGCTTATGACATCATGCACAGCTCTCTCTCTCTCACTCTTGTGAGAGTTTGCCAGGAAGAGGGGGGGTGAGTCATAAGAGGGCCGATGAGAGCTGCAGAGCTGAAGGTGTGCCTCTGTGTGTCTGTGTAAATCCAGGAAGTGAACAGGCAGAAGCTTCAGTTGCCCACAGTTAAAATGGTGTCAGCCAGTCTCAGTGGAGGGAGATTTCTGCAGCATATTTGGCGAGTACAGAATCATGGTATATATAAAATAATATGCAAAGTGGTTGGAGCAAAGCTTTGGAATGGCAAAGATGTTTTTATTACAAATTATGTGAACAGACTGCAGTTCCTCTTTAACTACATTTCCTGGAGAGGAGATTGGTAGGAAGAGGGGAAAGAGCTGCATTTTCCCGGGCCGTGCAGGACTTAGCTTCCTCTTGTCGCGAGGAGAGTGCACAACGCTATCCGATGTGTACCATCGCTGCTGCATATCGGTGTCCAAAGCGGGATCCAGGGTGCTGAATTAGGGGTGCCGACAGTCATAGTTACCTGGGTGCAGAGCAGAGACTGGACTAATCGCTCTGTGTGATCGGATGGTGAGCTGCAATATTTCTGGGACTGGTAAGCTGCTGCTGTGGGAATTTACTATCTGCTGCTGGAGAAACTCAGCCCTTTAGAAACTGACCATACAGTCACCTAGAAGACCTATTGCTGCCTGAAGGCTTGACTGCAACTATTCCTATGTGCACAGACAGTACAACTGGACCCCAACACTAGCTGGCTGAGGAGGTAGGACTAAAGACTGCCCATTTACTGCTGCTACACAGAGACCTTTACCTATTGCTTATGGAAAGAGGTACCTCTCAGGGGACATTGCACCATATGCTAGCCATCCTCCTACAGACAAGTTATCGTATTATCAATAACATGACAGTTAATGCTTATATGTACCTTTATTGCTGACTTTACTGATTCATGAGTTAATTCCAATCTAGTGGTACAGAACTCTTCTCTAACATACTTTGACATAGAGATCATGCTGTTTAGCGGACTGTGTCTGAACCTACTTCTGTATGCTCATTAATGCTCACACTACCATTTACTCGAACCCGTACCAATACATTAGTTCATGTACCACTAAACTGATAGATAGATATATATACTAAAATTTCCTGATACTAATTCACAGTCTAGTTAACCACCTCAATACAGGACATTTTCATCCCCTTCCTGCCCAGGCCAATTTTCAGATTTTAGTGCTGTCATTTTGAATGACAATTACTCAGTCATGCAACACTATACCCAGATGAAATTTGTATAATTTTTGAGACAGATAGGGCCTTCTTTTTGGTAGTATGTAATTATCCCTGTTTTTTTTTAATTTTTATTTTCCTTTATAATCGAAAAAAAAAATATGAAAATTAAAATAAAAATCTTAGTTTCTGTTATAAAATGTTGCAAATAAAAAATCTTTCTTCATAAATCTAGGCCAGAATATAGTCTGCTATATTTCTTTGGTAAATATAACCCAAATCAGTATAAATTATTTAGTCTATGTGAAATGGATTATATATTTCAAAACTGATCAATCTTGATGTACTTACATAGTTACCTAGTAGGTGAGGTTGAAAAAAGTCCAACCTATCTGTGTGATTATATGTCAGTATTACATTATATATCCCTGTATGTTGCGGTAGTTCAGGTGCTTATCTAATAGTTTCTAAAACTATCAATGCCCCCCGCTGAGACCACCGCCTGTGGAAGGGAGTTCCACATCCTTGCCGCTTCTACAGTAAAGAACCCTCTATGTAGTTTAAGGTTAAACCTCTTTTCTTCTAATTTTAATGAGTGGCCTCGAGTCTTGTTAAACACCCTTCTGTGAAAAAGTTTTATCCCTATTGTGGGGTCACCAGAATGGTATTTGTAAATTGAAATCATATCCCCTCTCAAGCGTCTCTTCTCCAGAGAGAATAAGTTCAGTGCTCGCAACCTTTCCTCATACTAACTGCCTATCTAATTTCTTGAAACTCAAAAATGCCAGGACAGTGCAAATACCCTCACAGTCCAAAGTTTTTCATAAGAGGCATGGTGATTTTTTTGAAGTTTTGTCACATTTTTTGGAAAATTAAGAAATTAAATAGTTTTTTTTTTTCACAAGTTTTCCATTTTAACAAGTTATTTATCACACACAGCAAAGGCATACTTAGAATTACACCCCAAAACATATTTTGCTATGCCTCCTGAGTATGGGGACACCACTTGTGTGAGACTTTTTCGCAGCCTAGATGCATAGAGGGGCCCAAAATCCAAGGAGCACTTTTGAGCTTTCAACTAGCATAAATTACACATATAATTTCCTGACTACCTATCACATTTTTGGATGCCCTGGAGCACCAGGACAGTGGAAACACTCACAAAATGACCCCATATTGGAAAGCAAACACTCCAAGGTTTTTTCTGAAAGGCATAGTGAGGTTTTTGGAAAATGTCATTTTTTGCCACAAGTTTTTGGAAAATGCAGGAAAGAAAATTTAAAATGTATTTTTTACACAAAGTTGTCAAGACGTTGTTGTCAGTTGTTAATAAGACATTTCTAACACACATCTTAGGCATACTTAGAATTACACCACAAAACAGCCTAGCCATATGGAGGGGCCCAAAATCCAAAGAAGCACCTTCAGGTCTTCTAGGGGCATAAATTATGCATCTAAATTCCTATCACATTTTTTGAGGTCCTGGAGCACCAGGACAGTAGAAACAACCACAAAATGACCACATTTTGGCGAGTAAACACCCGAAGGGGAACGTAATAGCCCACTGCCCTTACAGCGTGCAACTGCCCGTCCTCTATCGGCGTAGTCATTCTGCCACCATTTGGCTGCAACCACCCTCTCAGTCCTGCTCTGCTCGATTGACAGAAGTTACATTTCCCCACTGTCCTTATGTTATGCCACTGTCCACCCTATTAATGCAACCACCAGTATTCAAAAGATGATGGGAAGAGAGGTTGTGGTAATAGGGTATGGTTTTATGGCCTTTTTATTATTTTTTTTTGTAGTAACGGTGGCGATCTGCGATTTTTTTATTGTGATTGCGACATTATGGCAGACACATTGGACACTTTTAACACTATTTTGGGACCATTGTCATTTATACAGCGATCAGTGCTATAACAATGTACTGATTACTGTGTAAATGACACTGGCAGGGAAGGGGTTAAACACTAGGGGACGATCAACGGGTTAAGTGTGTCCTAGTGAGTGATTCTAACTGTGGGGGGGAGGGGCTACCACTAACATGACAGCGATCACTGCTCCCGATGACAGGGAGCTGTGATCTCTGTCATGTCACAAGGCAGAACAGGGAAATGCCTTGTTTACAAGGGCATCTCCTCGTTCTTCCGCTCAGTGACACGATTGCGGGCACCTGGCGGACAATCGAGTCCGCAGGACCCGCAGTCACGGAGCACGCGGCGGGCACGCGCTTGCCCACAATGCTGCATCTTAAAGGGGACATACCTGCACACCCTTTTGCCCAGCCGTGCCATTCTGCCAACGTATATCGGCGTGCGGCGGATGGAAAGGGGTTAAAGGAAAAAAGTCTGCAGCTACATGGAAGGATTGGCAAGCCAAAATATATATTACATTTCTTTTTAAGGTTAGATAGGCTTTAAAGCGGTATTAAACTCAAAACCAAAACTGTAATATATTGCAGCTTACTAGTCACTAGATGTGGTGGCTGCATTCGTTTTTTTTTTTCCCCCTCTGTTTTCACCTTATAATCTGTATTAGAGTGACCCCGCACTGGATGGAGGAGCCACCTTTGGACTTTAGCTTTGTTAATCTTGGGGGCGGAAGGGGGAGGGAGGGGGTTGAGGAAAGTGCTAGATGTACTAGCAGATTTAGATTAACAAACTGAAGCCAAACTCCTGCTCACATTTTACAAGAAGTTGCTGCAACTGTTTTTGTTTTCCCTTTAAGGAAACATAAATAAATATAAACTGATCATTGCAAGCACTCCTGTCAGTAGTAAATGGTTTGTCTCAACCCTCTAACTGCTACAGCTTCAGAACAGCTTGTTCTGTTGAAAAACAACAGATTTACTGGCCAGATCACCAGGTGAAAATAAAGCAAAGAAAGCCTAAAAAAAGAAAATGAATGCAGCCACCACATCTAAGAATTGGAAAGCTGAAATATAATAAATGTTTGCTTTTGGGTTTAATATTGCTTTAAGGTAAATGAGGGGAAATATACATCTTTCATTGGTAAACCAGAACACATACAGTGTAATGCAGGCAGATGTGTAAATAATCACTCTAAATAAGAAACACTAACACATCAAAGCGGCGCTTTTCTCAGTCAAAAGCTATGACTGATAAGTATGAAATGTCTCTGTTGTAAGTACAAAAAGAAGAACTTGAGCAAAGACAAATGTGGCGGAAATTGGTATAGGGTCTCCAGCTGGATACATAGAGTGTGTGTAGCAGATTGGATAAGTGCACCATTCACCATGTGTAATGTCACCGCATGCTGCACACCCCCCCCCGCAAGGGGTTCCAACTCACCAGAACCTGGGGGTTAATACGCCTTAGACAACTTCCTCAATCCGGTCACTCCTAGGGTCCTCAGGGGAAGCGTATATTGAGTCGTTTGCGCAAAAGTTATAGCGTCTCCACCATGGACGGGACTTCACATACGGTGTTATATTTAAGGCATCACGCAGTGTTTGCTCAGCTCTCCGGAATGCCTTTACTCCTGCCAAGAGAAAAGCTGGCCTAAATCCACATTTAGCACGCGCTTTTAACCGCGTTTAGGTGCATCAAGCATTTGAGAGTTAATGGATTCCATTGGCTAGCATAATAATTTATTCTGGCAGTTGATATGAAAGAACGATCGAGCACAAAATGCGCCTAGAGTTTAAAGCGGAGCTCCACTCAAAAGGGGAAGCCCTGCTTGTTTGCTTCCCCCCCTCCCCCCCTGATGCCTCATTTGGCACCTTTCGGGGAATAGGTACCTGTCAAAACCAGGTACCTGCTCCCACTTCCGGTAAAGATCGCCACAATCGTTTTGCGGTGATCTAGAAAACTTACGGCCCCTCCCCCTCCACTGCCTTCTGGGAGACACACAGGTCCCAAAAGACAGCAGGATCATTCAGAAAGCGTGACTCGCGCATGCGCAGTAGGAAACAGGCTGTGAAGCCACAAGACTTAACTTCCTGTTTCCCTTAGTGGAGATGACGGTGCCGGCACCCAGGGCCGTTGGACAGGTCAGCTCCGGGTGCCGACATCGCGGACTTCCAGGACAGGTAAGTGTCCTTATATTAAAAGTCAGCAGCTGCAGTATTTGTAATTTTTTCCCCAGACCTGAACTCCTCTTTATGTGCATTTAGATGCGTTTACATATGTTTAGGCACATTCCATAGTTTTTTCTACTCAAAAGCTCCTCTCCTGAACGCTCCGGTGATGTTTTTTTTTTTTCTCTGCCGGTAAATGCTCCTTTTCTAATACATAAATTACAAAAAAAGTGTAGTGCTAAATGTGCCAAGGATCACCACGGATATGGAGAACCAGGGAGAAAAGTACATTATGTGAAAATACTATAACACAAAATGATAGTGTTCAAAAACCTCTTAAAGGTAAAAAAACACAATGTGGTGTGTGATACCTAAAACATAATAAAGTCCAAACTCTAAATACAAAGAAATGGAAGTAAACGTCATGAAAAGTGTCCAATCCCATGACTGTGATAAAAATATATGTAAACCTTGCGCCAAAAAAATTGTATATATGTGTGACTAATTAAATATAAGCTGCTAACCCCCAAACTAGATAGGAATTCTAGTGCAAGTGGAAAAATATATATGTGATATATGTGATGGGGAGAGCCCCCAATCACATGACTGTTGTAAAATCTTCCATTGTGAGTGATGAAACAAGTGTAAACGAAAAAGTTTTTCAACTGCGTAGCATATACAAAGCAAGATGGATATTCATCTGGTAGAGGGTGGTGGTTAAATACTTCTTACCGGACAAGGTGGACCCACCTGCCGTACGACAGTGGGTCAATCGTGCTTAGACTAGCCGAAAGCTAGAAGCTCATCGGTGACACCTGATTGGAGATGGTCATAGCCTGTAGAGGGATCACTCCAGAAGTAGATATTGGATCAATCCGCAAGTATGGATCCAGGTATAAAGACCAAATCTCCACAGCTCGGTTTGTGTCTTCAAGGTAGGTAATGACTAAACCTCAAGGTGGGTCCAAGTGGAGGACCAGTGACAAGATGGAACATTGACGCATTAGAGCCATGTAGCAAACAAAAAGAAAAAGAGGCTCCATATGGTGCAGATCATAAAAATTAAAGGATTTTTAATCTTATAAAAAACAGCTCATCACAGGACAGATGGTTGCATGAAAAGTGATCACAAAAATAGAATTGGAAGCATGTATAGCAATCCCTACGTGTTTCGACCTAAAGGCCTTCAACTAGTGGTCTAGCGCAGCAATTTCCCCAACCTCTCCTTTTCTAATACACCTGTAAAAGCCTATGGGGTTTATTTACTAAAGCCGGAGAGTGCAAAATCACTAATGCATAGAAACCAATCAGCTTCTAACCTCAGCTTGTTCAAATAAGCTTTGGCAATAAAACCTGGAAGCTGATTGGTTTCTATGCAGAGGTGAGTCTGATTTTGCATGTGTGCATGGACACCCGGCTAACATAGAGGTGCGGTTACAGGCAAAAACAAAAAAACATCAATGGCCCATAAATGCGTGTTTTATAATCCCAGTGTGCATGAGCCCTTAGGACTGAATATTCATAGGGGTTGATTTACTAAAGATAATTAGACTGTGCGCTTCGTAAATCTAGTTGCTCCAGAGCTTAGTAAATGAGGGGAATCTCTGCTGTCTTCCATCATCCAATCATGTGCGAGCAAAAAATGTGTTATTTTTTATTTATTTCCCTTGCATGTGATTGGGTATTCTTTGCAAAGTGAAGCCTTACCTCATTTACCAAGCTCTGGTGCACAGCCTTTTTGCCTTTAGTAAATCAACTCCATAGTTTCTTGTAACCCCAATCGTAACTTGTTTTCTGTATAATAAGACACCTTGATTTCCATACAGGGAGTACACTAAACACACAGTGATAGGCAAAGCCTTTTAGAGATCCTATAGATGACAAATAGCTCCACCTTGTGGCAAATTTTAAGGAGTGCACTGTAGAGTCTGGTATGTTATTAATTTTAACAATAACATATTCCTGTAAAAAAGGAGTGTTTCCACACTAAGTGGATATTTTGTTCTTTCTTGCTTTCAGCAGTAGTACATGTTTATCCTTTTTCTATATACTGATCATAAGAATAAATAATAATAGGTTTACCTGGTGCAGCTCCATAAAATATGTAATCCACCAAAATATATATAAGGTGCATAGAGGCCAGATGTGTGCAGCATAATGAAAAGTGTATAAAAATACCAACATTTCAGTGAGACATGGCACATCTTACCTTAAAGTAAAAAGTAAACTCTAATGGGATAACATTTCGTTTTAAAGTCACTGTGTATTAAGTGCAATTTCCATTATTTTTCTCTTTGCATCCTTTTGTTGGATCTCGGTGCTGCTGATCCCCTCCAGCCTTTTTGCACACACTTTTTTTTTACACGCATTTGCTCCAGCAGCATGACAATGGCGGAAAATGCCTGAGCAGTGCCAACGAGACTGGGCTGGAAGTCTCTAGGGGAAGCCCACTTGGCAAGGTGACAACACAAGCTAGCAATTGGGAGAGAGGGACAGAGTGTTGTCATCCTATGAGTGCCTTAAAAAACCTTTCATAGCAAAATTTACAGGTATCATTTTAATGAAATCTGCAAACTAAAAGGATTAAATTTAATTTTGAATGAACATTATAGACACTAGCCAACTACAGGAAACAAGTCTGACCTCTGTGATTGCCAACAAGGGTTTCTCCACCAACTACTCGTTTCACGTTTTGCTTGAGGATCAAATACTTATTTTACTCACTGAACTGCAACTTAATTTATAACATTTGTATCATTTTTTTCTGGATTTTTGGTTGATATTCTGTCTCTATCATTTAAAATACACCTATGATAAAAAATTATAGACCCTTCATTCAATTCTGCAGGGGATAAAATAATTATTTCACCCACTGTGGCTGGTTTGATATAATTTCCATACAGCCGTCACAATAGTTGTCAAGATTATTATAATACATCACACACATTTTGGCCACATCTCTTACATTTTCTTGATCTATCTGCTTCTTTTGACTACAGCAACTTGGTAAATGTGCTTTTAAAAGCCTATTATGGTAATGTTTCTGCCATATCCTGAGGTTCCCCTAATGGGATCAGTCTCTTCTATAAACAACTTGCACTCCAGAAGGTTTTACCCCCTTAATGACAAGGCCATTTTTTTGCTATTCAGCACTGTGCTACTTTAACTGGCAATTAAAGAGGAGGGCCCATCAAAAAAAAAAAAAAAAAAACTAAAAGTCAGCAGCTACAAATACTGCAGCTGCTGACTTTTAATTGGACACTTACCTGTCCCTGGGTCCAGCGATGCGGGGGATCGAAGCCCCGCTCGTCTCCCCCTTCGTTCAGCGGCGCTGGCATTGCAACTGTGGGCGCCGGGCTGTGGCTTCACAGCCTGGCACCCACTGCGCATGCGCGAGCGGCGCCGCGCACCGTGATTGGCCGCTCAGTCACCTGGAACCTGTAATGGGTCCCAGATGATTGACAGGAGGGAGGGAGCAGAGCTGAGCCCTTCCTGTGCCAAGACGGAAGTGATGTCACCAGCCCAGGCACTGGAAGAGGCAGACTGCGAGGGACCCCCTAGCAACAGGCATTTAGAGGTAAGTAAAAAAAAAAAAAATTTCCAAATTTTTTTTTTAATTTTTTTTTAGGCACAGTCATGATTTTTTTTTTTTTTTAGGGTGGAACACCACTTTAAGGAGCCTTGTAACAATGAACGCAAATAAAAATGTATGTAATTTTTTTCACACAAATAGAGCTTTCTTTTGGTGGTATTTGATCACTACTGTGATGTTTTTTTTTTATTATTATACAAATGAAAAAGACCACAAATTTGGAAAAAAAATTATATTTTCTACTTTCTGTTATAAAACATATCCAATCAAATAAAATTTCTTCATAAATTTAGGCCAAAGTGTATTCTTTTCTTTTTTTTTTTTAAAGGTGTAAGGCCAAAGTGTGTTCTGCTATGTATGTCTTTGGGGAAAAAATCCCAGTAAGCAGGGCCGTCTTTATGGCAGGGCAAAAGGGGCAGCTGCCCTGGGCCCTGTCATTATTGTGGGGCCCAAAGCAGTTGCCCCATACTTGCCAACTATCCCAGTTTAAATTCCCTCATCCCCAGAGGTTTTAGTCCCGTGCTGTGTCCTGATATCTCAGTGTGAAGTGCTGCTACTAATGCTGCCCAGTTCTGCCCTATTGTTGTGTACAGATGACTCACCTGCAGACCCTGTGTTTACATGTAAATACCAGCATTGATATGTAAATAGCGGCTGTATACATAAGTAAATAGCGGCGGATCGGCAGCATTCATATGTAAATAGAGGCAGTATTCATATGTATATCATTCCCCCCTGAGGTCATATCCACCATCACCTATACGGAATGCTGCCACTGGGGAGATAAAGGGGCATGCTGGAAATTGATCACACCCACCCCTCCCCCCAACACTGCCACTGATCCCAGGAGTCCTAGGATCCCTAGGAGTTTTCTGTCTATTAATGGGTCCCCTCACCTCCTCAGTCCATGGTGTGCAGGCAGTGAGGAGATGATGTGCTGTAACCTCTAGCAACCAGTCAGTAAGCAGTAATGATGTGCAGTAACCTCTAGCAACCAATCAGTGAGCAGTATTGATGTACAGTAATCTCTAGCAACCAATCAACAAGCATAAATCATGTGCTGTAACCTCTAGCAACTAATCAGTGAGTGGTAACGATACACTGTAACCTCTGGGAACCAATCGCAATCGCTGCCTAATCTGGTTCAGTAAAGGGATTTTGAGTCTAGCTGCTATTTATTGTATGCCTCAAAGCAGACGGAGAGCGAAACTGCATGGAGGGGGATGGGCCCAAGAAAATTTTTGCCCAGGGTCCAATCAATATTAAAGATGGCCCTGCCAGTAAGTAATATTAATTAGTTTGCGTTAACGTTATAGAGTCTACAAGCTATTGGCATAGCATATATATTTGAAAACTGATTTGTCCTGATGTACTGACGGCCTATCTATTTTCTTGAGGCCCGAAAATGGCAACAGTACAGTACAAATATCCCCCAAATGCCTCATTTTTGGAAAGTAGACAGTCCAAGGTATTTAGTAAGAGGCATGGCAGTTCATTTTTTGTTACAATTGTTCAGAAAAATGAAAAAAATAAATACATTTTTTTTCCACATTTTTATTATATTTTGTACATACTGTCACCAGTGCAGTACAGCGTCATCATTTGACTGGTGTGGCGGTGATCAATATTACATTTTTTAAACTTTTTTTTACACTGTGCTCTACTGTACTGTTATTGCTTATATCCACTACAGTGGTGTAGTTGTTAGCACTTTCACCTAGCAGTAAAAAGGGTCACTGGTTCGAATCCCAACCACAACACTACCTGCCTGGAGTTTGCATGTTCTCCCTGGGCCTGCGTGGGATTCCTCCCAAACTCCAAAGACATGCTGGTAGTTTAATTGGATCCTGTCTAAATTGTCCCTAGTATGTATGAATGTGAGTTAGGGACCTTAGATTGTAAGCTCCTTGAGGGTAGGGACTAATGTGAATGTACATTGTATATGTAAAGTGCTGCATAAATTGACAGCGCTATATAAGTACCTAAAATAATAATATATAGGGGGTTATTTACTAAAGGCAAATACACTTTGCACTGGAAGTGCAGTTGCTGTAGATCTGAGGGGGACATGCAAGGACAATAAAAAAGAGCATTTTAGCTTGCACATGATTGGATTATAAAATCAGCAGAGCTTCCACTCATTTGATATCTACCCCTCAGATTTAGAGCGACTGCACTTTAAGTGCAATTTCAAGTGCACTTTGCACTTGTAGTGCAAAGTGGATTTGCCTTTCGTAAATAACCCTCATAGTGATGGTCACTCTATAAGCAATAGTTTTAGCTATTATGAATGGGTTAACCATTCGTGAACAGCTTGTTAATGGCTGTGATCTGTGATTGGCGACAGCTAATCACATGGAAGGGGTAGCCAGGTACCATGTGATTGCTGTGGGTCAAACACAGATCACAACAGTAAGCAAGCTGTTTGTGAATGGAAAGCCATTCATTACAGGTTGTTTGCATTGTTATCATATGACCAACCATAGTGATCAAGTGTTACCTGGTTACCGATTACAAGTAGCAGTAATCTTCTGTGTCTGGTGGACACAGCGGTCAAAGGAGAAGCGCGTGATTGAGCCTGCCGCTGCGGCGGGTCGGCAAGTGGTTGAAACCTGGTTCTAGAGAGCTCATCATGTGTGTATTTGTGTTTTATTTCTTTTCTTTTTTTTACTTGTCATCTGTTTTTTGTGAAAAAGTAAAACAATGAGGTTAAGGCTCCATTCACACTTGTCATGCAACTTTGGACATCAAAGTCGTTCCCCGTGTTTTCCAATGATAACCATTCATATATGCGCGACTTAAAGTTGCAGCAACTTCAAAGTAATTCATGCACTACTTTGGTCTGCCTTTCATGCAACTTGAGGGCCATAGACTTCAATGTTAACCCTCAGAAGTTGCATGAAAGCCCTACCTGAATGTTATACAATGCAATAGTTGTCCATTATCACTGGTCAAAGTCGTATCCAAGTTGCACCCATCCAAAGTTGCATCAAAGTTGCACTCCAAAGTCGGCGCAACTTTGGAGTCGTACAAGTGTGAATGGAGACTAATAAGGAGCCCAAATAGGTCAAGGATAGGTAAAAAGTATCTTCAGTAAATCTAAGGAGCCATTTAAAGCCTATTGCATCCCTAAAAAAACACATCAAAAACATACTTTCACCTCCCCCATTGACTCCAAAATAACAAAAAGTCATCTAAATCTCCCAATTTTCACCAAAAAATTTTAATTTTGGTCAAATGAAAGCTCCTAATTTTTCTCAACACTTATAATAGTGAGATCCTGAAAAATCTTTCTGGGACTCCCTTTCCTACAGGTTTCTCACACCTGTTCTCAATCACATTTACTTGCGGGAATGCTGACACAATTGTAGATTGTCTCAATCACACATATCACTAACCCGGCGATTGTCATGCATATGTTAAACAAGGTTTTGACACTTATTTTTTTCTAGTCCTCTTTGCCGCCGCTATGTTTGTTACAATGTGAAGTGGTTAATGACCTTGTCATGCCATAAACTTCAAGAAGAGGACCACTAGTAAAACTGTCCACACCATACTGTTAGCTCAGTTTTTTTAAACCACCGTGAACCCTGGCTGCCAATGTTGTGAGTTATCCTGCTGTGATGTTATTTTGGTTGTGTGCTGAACATTGATGGCTGTAGCCTAAACTGCGCAATGTTGACAGTTCAGATGACTCCAGTGCCGGATGTTCAAAAGGGTTTGGACGTGTGAATTATAGATGTGAAGATACCATGCAGCCGTGGGAACCGTGTACTTCATTTTTCTACTGTTGTATTTAATATTTTATTGCTGGATCCAGGCTTTGATGTTTCTTTGGGAGGATGCATTTTTTTAGTAGTCTTTGCACATTTATTTATTTTCTTGCCTTATCTGTTTTTTGGCACATATCAACTGCTCAAGATAACATAATTTATTTGAACTTTTTAATTTTTTCTCTCAGGGCTATTTGTTTTTGATTGCAGAAAAAAAGAATGACTTATACCTAAGGTGTATGCCAGGGGTAGGCAACCCCCGGCACGGGTGCCACAAGCGGCACACAAAGCCTCTTTTGCCAGTACTCGACTCCCTCCCCATCAGCAGAGCAGCACAGGGAAGTGTCAGTGAGACACTAATGCATTCCAATTTCAGAGTTCCCCACACCGCACCTGCACTGAGGGGGAGGCACTGCACCCCCACCCATTGTAAAAGATGGGAATCATTGTTTGGTTCTCTAACTTTGCTGTAGCTGCTATTGTCAGCTTTTGTGATCGGGAAGAGATTGGGTGCAGTTCTGCTAGTGGGGCCGTCCCTATTTCCAGGAGGAAGATGACTGTCATTGGCCACTGCTAAAGCCAATCAGTCCTGCTAGCCCCATCCATCATCTGACTTGCTTGGTTGTCACTACCAATATCAGAAAGAAGGGATTTCACTGTGATTGAGAAAACCACAATCCTTACAGAGACACCCATTCTAAGGCTTCAAAGAGAACTAAAAAGAATAATAAACTGACGAGCGGGACAACCTTGTGGACCATACCTCTGCCTTTCTACCCTTTTTCTTCTTTCTCTTTCCTTTTCTCCACCTTACGATTAAAGCTCATTATCAGAATTTATTTGACCTATATACACTCTACCTGTAAACAATATATATAGTAGGTATAAATCATTTAAATACCTACAAAAGTAACTAAGGAAATTATATATATCTTTAATTTAGGTTTACGTGAACCCAATGTTTAATATTTGAAATTTCATGATATTTACCTATATAATCCCTACTGTAAAACAATGAGCTTACTTTATAGATCCTTGTAAACTTACTTTATGTATCTTTATAATATTGTATACTCAATAAACTTCTTTTGACAAGGAGAAAACCACAATCAGGTGACAGTTTGTGAAATTATTATTGAGCTTCTGGGAACTTTCTTGAAATTATTCCTGAACCTTTGCATCATTTACTACTGAACCCTGGCACTCTGTGTCCCTTTAAGCCAGAGCCAGTATTCAGTGCAATGAAAATCACACCCAACTTTTCCTGTGGTGTAGAGCGCCACACTTTTTCTCAGCTGTGGGGGGCCCAACTTATGATCATGCACACAGGCCCACTGCTTTCAGAAAATGCCCCTGACCTGAGCTCATCATTGCGCATCCATTCCAGATGTTTGTATGTGACATCACATACATCCCATACATCCCATACATCCCATACATCACATACATCCCATACATCACAGACATCCCATACATCACATACATCCCATACATCACAGACATCCCATACATCACATACATCCCATACATCACATACATCCCATAAATCATATACATCACAAACATCACATACATCCCATACATCACATACATCCCCATACATCCCATACAAGCACGTGGGCTAGATGCGAGAGATGGATCAGCAGGATGAGTGTGCCAGGACAGGTAGATGTGTCTCATCTCTGCTTCCTTTCACCACTCTGCATATCATATCAGATGAGAAGAGGGTACAGCAGTGGAGCAGATGAGCAGGAGGGAACAGCGGTAGGGAAAATGAGCAGGAGGGGTTCAGAGGTAAGACAGAAGAACAGTAGGGTACAGTGGTGGGGCAGATGTGCATGGGGGGTACAGTGTTGGGGCAGATGAGCAGGGGGGTACAGTGTTGGGGCAGATGAGTAGGGGGGTACAGTGTTGGAGCATATGAGAAGGGGGTTCAGTGGTGGGACAGAAAAGCAGGGGGGTTGAGCAGTGGGGCAGATGTGAAAGGAGGTGTATTGGTGGGACAGATGAGCAGGAGAGCAGGGGGAACAGAGGTGGGGCAGAAGAGCAGGGGGTACAGAGGTGAGACAGATGTGCAGGAGGTACATTAGTGGGGAAGATGAGAAATCGCGTTACAGTGGTGGGGCAAATGAGCAGATGGGTTCAGTGTTAGGACAGATGAGAATGTGATTCAGTAGTGAGACAGAAGAGCATGGGGATACGACGGTGGAGCAGATATGCAGGGAAGTACAGTGGTGAGGCAGATGGGCAGGGGGGGTTACAGTGGTGGTACAGAAGAGCAAGGGGGTACAGAGGTGGGACAGATGTGCAGGAGGTACAGTGGTGTGGCAGATGAGCAGATAAGTTCAGTGTTAGGACAGATAAAAAGATAGTTCAGCGGTGAGACAGAAGAGCATGGGGTACGGCGGCGGAGCAGATGTGCAGGGAGGTACAGTGGTGGGGCAGATGAGAAAGGAAGAACATTGGTGGGGCAGAGCAGGGGGTTACAGTGGTGGGACAGAAGAACAGGGTGGTACAGTGGTGGCGCAGATGTGCAGGGGGTTACAGTGGTGGGGCAGATGAGCAGGGGGGCACAGTGGTCTGTTAAATATACCATGAAAGTATTTTTCCCACAATTCCATTTTTGGTTTTAAAATAATCACACACAAGGGTAAATGCTACATAGATATACAGTAAGGAAGGACATAGTATACTGTATAGAACGATTCTTCATAAGTACACAGAGAAGGGTCATTCTATACATTGCATGATATGTCATTATGTCAATATATCCAGAACGTAGACCATAGTGTGTGTTTTACCAGTAAGCCAAAAGCACAGTGCAAGATCATATTTTAGAGAAAAATCAATGATGATTAAAAGAGGCACATCTAAGTATTCAGGCATCCGGGGTAAAGCTGTCCTCATAGACCATCCTCCGCACCGCCATCAACGCTGTCCCTTCCACGCTGCGCTCCACAAGTTCTTCAAGCCTCGCTTTCAGATTGCTCTACTGCAGAGTAGTCTTCCCAGTCACGATTGCAGACTGACAGCGGTGAGAGCCAGCGGCGAGGAGGATGGTCTATGTGGACAGCTTTACCCCGGATGCCTGAATACTTAGATGTGCCTCTTTTAATCATCAACCATGTGAGTTGCTAAATGTTGTACCTTCATTAAATGTAACCATATTGCTACACTTAGAAGCGCCTTTCTTCTCTTTATACTCTGTAGTTCCGGCTGGATTTTGCTTCTAATCCCCTTGTGGAGGCTTCCATTTGTGGATAGACATTTTATGGTTACACAACCTATCACATTGTTAAAATCTTTTTATATGGACTATAAACTGAAGGATTTATGAATAAATGGTTGTGGAACGAATTATCTGAGTTTCCATTATTTCTTATGGGGAAATTGGAGTGCTTTGGATTAAAAGCTCGTTTGTGGAACAAATTTTGCTTGCAATCCAAGGTTTTACTGTATTTATAATAATATTAAAAACAAATTGTATATATGTTTGTCCATTGAAACTGCATGTAAATTTGGTCTGTGCAAAAGGGGCAAAATTATATGGTCTAAGGCTATATTCTCTACAGTTTGAAAGTGTGAATACAGAAATACCACATTAAATTTAAAAATGCTGCATTAATATATATATATATATATATATATATATATATATATATATATATATATATATATATATGAATATTATATAATATACAACAAGTGATAATGTCAAAATGAATCTTAAAAAAAAGATATACATGAAAAAAGTGTAGTCCAATGGTGATCAGTAGACAAGGGAATAAGTGACCCCAATCACTAGATGACAGATGTAGGGTTGATCAAATCTTCCACCTAGTGACAGCATGCAAGGCTTACCAGAAACATTTGACCATCCATTACAGATAGGTCAAACAAGGCATATGGCACGTGACATCTTCATATGTGTGGTCATCAATTTAGGTATGCTATTCTGATCATCTCAGGCATATACAAGTAAGGTGCAACCTCACTCGAAAATCTGTCCAAACAGCAATATGTCAGAGATAAAAGAATAAACCCCTCATAGTGTAAACCATACAAAAGTTTCTTTTATTATAAAAGGTATTGCATTCATATGTAATAAGGTAAAACGTTTCTCCATAAACACTCCGACAGGTACACTCAAAATGGTTTCCTGGCAACTTCCACCAACAACGTGGCGACATCACAGCAGGCTCCTCCCTACACGTTTTGTCATATCTGATGTTATCTGGGGCAGAAATACCACATTATTGCCCCTAGATGGAGGTAAGTAGCATGCTCATTTCTTATGAAAGTGCCATCTAATGATTATAATGTGGTATTCACACATTCACTCATTCTCAGTTCTCGAACTGCAAAGAATAAAATGTGTGAACATTCGGTTTTCTCCATTCTCACAGAATGAGTTCACATGCAGTTTCGATGGGCAAACTAATGAAGCCACTACATCTAAGAACTGGTCATCTGAATATATTACATTTTTGTTGCTGGGATTAGACACACTTTAAGAAATATCTTTTTCTTATTTCTGCATATTTTCTCCTTATCCACTTCAGCCTCTCTATTTTTTTTTTTTTTTAGCTCTTCCTAAGTAAATATCCAGGTTATTATTTCCAACTCTAGTAAATCAATATAAAAACACAACAACAACTAGTCAGTGTTTATTCCGGTTGTCTACTAAACACCGATACATCACAACTTTATCTTGGGTAGTAATGGATACAGATTAGAGTTGGCTGATGTGCAGAGAACAATTTAAGTGCCTTTTTCTGAAAGACATCAATTTGTCATAGTGCAGCCAAGCCTGTGTACTTTTCTGCAGCTCGATCATGTCATGTGCCGCACCTGCTAATTCTTCCTACGTGCCTAGGTTAGTCTTTCTGACAATTACTACCCACTGTCATATTGTACCAGTTGTGCAATTGGTGACATCCTGTATGCCATCCACCCGAGAGATGTCCTGAGCAGCAAAGAGTTCCCTTATAGAAGGGTCCAGATGTTTGTCTGTTTAGTAGTTGAAGGCTGCCTTTTGAATCTCCCTGCAGACTCTGCAATGTTATTTTGATTGGCCTTCCCGTCTTTTGGGCTCCTAAGAGTACCACAAGAGCCACATGGTTGTCTCTAAACTTGCCTGAGATGCCCAACATATTTTTGGCAGCAATTATTCCTTTGTATCAAGTAGTACTGTTTAGACCCCTTTCACACTGAGGCAGTTTTCAGGAGCTTTAGCACTGGAAATAGCCTCTGCCAAGCGCCTGAAAACCGCCTCCTATTTATTCAAGTGTGACTTTTCACACTGTGTACTTGAGGGACGTTCTGAAAAGTCCTGCAGGCAGCATCCTTGGGGTGGGTTGGGAGTGCTGTATTTAGTGCTCACAAAATGCCCTGCACATTAGAATGAATGGGCAGTGTTTTCAAAGCGCCTAAAAAGCGTTTTGAAAGGGCAGCAAACTGGAGTTTTTAACCCTTTTTTATGGGTTAAAAGCGCCCCGCTAGAGCGTCTGAAAAGCGGCGCGGAAGCGCCGCATAAACAGGGCTAAAGCGCCAGGTCGGGGTGGGGGCGGGGTCCATGGAGGCAGAGCTGTTGCGTTTTTTGGGGGGGATTCGGTTCGTCGGGCAGCGTGAGATGGATTTACATCACAGGACATTTTAATTTTTTAATAAAGGACTTGTCCCAAAGTGTCTCCTGTCTTTTTTACTATTTTTGACACTTTTTTTGTGAATTGGTAGGGTTACAATGTACCTGTTACCAATTCACATAGTGAGGGGGGGAGGGATTCCAGATTCCGATAAGCCTCCCACCTGCAGACCCCCACAACCACAGGGCAAGTGGTCTGGTACGGTTCAGGAGGGGGGGGCGCTCTCTCTCGTCCTCCCCTCTTTTCCTGCGGCCTGCCAGGTTGCATGCTCAGATAAGGGTCTGGTATGGATTTTGGGGGGACCCCAATGCCATTTTTTTATTTTGGCGCAGGGTTCCCCTTAAAATCCATCCCAGACCTGAAGGGTCTAATATGGATTTTAAGGGGACTCCTACTCCATTTAAAAAAAAAAAATGCCGCAGGTTTCCCCTTAATATCCATACCAGACCTGAGGGGCCTGGTATGGATTTTGGGGGGACCCCTGCGCAATTTGTTTTTACATTTTGGTTCCGGGTTCCCCTTAGTATTCAAACCAGACCCAAAGGGCCTGGTAATGAACGGGGGGGAGGGAATCCATGACGTTTTTTTTTTCAATGAGTTTTAAATGACTTTTTTCCTTTAGAAACATAATTTTGTTGTGGTACTGTTCGAAACATGCACCACTTTACAGACATACTATAGACAACCCCCAGGCTCGATATTTAAAGGAATATTTAATTTTTATTGTTTCACTTTAAGCATTATTAAAATCACTGCTCCTGAAAAAATGTCAGTTTTTAAAACTTTTTTTTTGCATTGATACATGTCCCCTGGGTCAGGACCGGGTCCCCAAACACTTTTTATGGCAATTTGGGAGCGGTATACACCGCTCTCAAAATGCCCCTACCCATTGCAATAAATGGGCAGTGCTTCCGAAGTGCCTGAAAAGCACTTTGGGAGAGCCGCAACACAGGCATTTGGGGTTAAAAGCACCACGCTAGCGGCCGAAAAACAGCCACTAAAACGAGCAGCGCTTTACCGCTAACGCATGGGCGGCCCCAGTGTGAAAGAGGTCTAATGCTGAAGTATGGCCAAAAAATATTTTTGTACATTTGGTCAGTAAAAATAAGTAACTTGTAATGAGGTGTGCCCCTCTGGCTGCTGCAGCATTTGTTAAATGCTTGTTTTGTTTTAGCTTGCAACATTTGTTTCAGCTCGCAGTCTCCTGTACGCCCAAGATGTCCAATGTTTCCTAAAACACTCAAACTGATCTTACACATGCATGTGGAAAGCTCTGCACTATACTGAGTCAATAATATTGAAAGGCGAAGTATGGCCACAATAAAAATAAGTTACCTCTATTGAATTGTGCCCTGTTTCTGGCTGTTGCAGTGTTTGTTAAAACTCTCAGGCTGGGAATCGATGATAAGTTACCTAAACTTTTAATATTTTTTGTATCTTGGTGAACTCATGTAGATGTTTCCTCTTATCTATGTAATTTGCTGCACAGAGATTTTTCTCTTGCTAAAGAGCAACTAAACCATGGGTGCTCAACCTGTGGCCCCCCAGCTGTTGCACAACTACAAGTCCCATGAGGCATTGCAAAGCTGACAGCTGGAGGGCCACAGGTTGAGCACCCATGAACTAAACTAAGAAAGCTGTGCCCAAAAATGCAGGCAAGGGCAAAGCACTAGTCATCTGCATAGCCTGTGGTCTCTGAAGCTGATCCTATACTTTTTTCCTCATTACTAACTTACCATGTCTTGTTCTACATGGTGTCCCTGTGTGGGCACAGCCCTTTGGTAGAGACGGGTCTTTGCTTGCTCATATTAGAGCTGCCCACTTTTTACTGGTGATCTAATGATTAGTGGGGAATGTTAAATAGTCAGCAGGAGAGATGGATTCAAGAACAGGTCCACAGAATGACTGAAGCAGAAGCATGGGGATACATGCAGTGCAGGTCCTTAGGTACAATTTCCTCTCCAGCAAGAAGAAAAGTGAGCAACCAAGTAGTGACAACACCAAATCTCACAAGACTAGCAGTCAGTGGCAGCAGGTATACAGCTATGGTGATGTGGGCACACAGATGTCTAGGCACAGGAAGTGCATTGCTATATTTCAGTAGAAAGTCAAAAGGTAAGTACTTTAGGGTACAGCATGCATATACAGTTGTGTTCATATGTTTACATACCCTGGCAGAATTTATGATTTCTTGGCCATTTTTCAGAGCATATGAATGATAACACAAAAACTTTTCTTTCACTCATGGTTAGTATTTGGCTGAAGCCATTTATTATCAATCGACTGTATTTACTCTTTTTAAACCATAATGACAACAGAAACTACCCAAACGACCCTGATCAAAAGTTGATATATCCTTGTGATTTTGGCCTGATGACATGCACACAAGTTGACACAAAGGGGTTTGAATGGCTATTAAAGTTAACTATCCTCACCTGTGATCTGTTTGCTAGTAATTAGTGTGTGTGTATAAAAGGTCAATAAGTTTCTGGACTCCTGACATACCCTTGCATCTTTTATCCAGTGCTGCACTGACGTTTCTGGATTCTGAGTGATGGGGAAAGCAAAAGATTTGTCAAAGATCTATGGGAAAAAGGTAGTTGAACTGTATAAGACAGGAAAGGGATATAAAAAGATATCCAAGAAATTTAGAATGCCAATCAGCAGTGTTCAAACTCTAATCAAGAAGTGGAAAATGAGGGGTTCTGTTGAAACCAAACCACAGTCAGGTAAACCACCTAAAATTTCAGCCACAACAGCCAGGAAAATTGTTCAGGATGCAAAGAAAAACCCACAAATAACTTCAGGTAAAATACAGGACTCTTTGAAAAAATGTGGTGTGGCGGTTTCAAGATGCACAATAAGGAGGCACTTGAAGAAAGATGGGCTGCATGGTCGATTCGCCAGAAGAAAGCCATTACTACGCAAATGTCACAAAGTATCCCGCTTACAATATGCCAAACAGCACAGAGACAAGCCTCAAACCTTCTGGCACAAAGTCATTTGAAATGATGAGACCAAAATTGAGTTTTTTGGCCACAGCCATAAACACTACATTTGGAGAGGAGTTAACAATGATGATGATGATGATGAAAGGTACACCATTCCTACTGTGAAACATGGAGGTGGATCGCTGATGTTTTGGGGATGTGGGAGCTACAAAGGCATAGGAAATTTGGTCAAAATTGATGGCAAGATGAATGCAGTATGTTATCAAAAAATACTGGAGGAACATTTGCATTCATCAGCCAGGAAGCTGCTCATGGGACGTACTTGAACATTCCAACATGACAATGATCGAAAACACAAGGCAAAGTCGACCTGTCATTGGCTACAGCAGAATAAAGTGAAGGTTCTGGAGTGGCCATCTCAGTCTCCTGACCTCAATATCATTGAGCCACTCTGGGAAGATCTCAAAATTGCAGTTCATGTTCATGCAAGAATTTACAGGAACTGGAGGCTTTTTGCCAAGAGGAACGGGCAGTTTTACCATCTGAGAAGATAAAGAGCCTCATCCACAAATACCACAAAGTTCTTCAAGCTGTCATTGATGTTAAAGGGGGCAATACATGGTATTAACAACTGGGATATGTAAACTTTTGATCAGGGTTATTTGGGTAGTTTCTGTTGTGATTATGATTTAAAAAGAGTAAACACAGTTGGTTGATAATAAATGGCTTCAGTCAAACACTAACCATGAGTGAAAGAAAAGTATTTGTGTTATCATTCATATTCTCTGAAAAATGGCCAAGAAATCCTAAATTCTGCCAGGGTATGTAAACTTATGAGCACAACTGTACTTAGTATACATTTTTGACATTCATTGCTGATATATTTAGCTCTTTCCAATCTTTCATAAAAAAGACAGACTTTAGCATAGCATTCTGTATCCATTTTTTTTTTATTGCTTGGATTTGTTAGCTGGTGTTGTTCTGACATTTGAGCGTGCAGAGAGAAGTACAGCTTATCCTTTTCTCAGTTGCTGTCAAGGAAGTGGCTATCCTGCATAATGCAATATAAAATTAATAACACCATGGTAATGGAGCGTATTGGGGAAAATCAGGGTGTCATAAAATATGGATAACAGACTTTCATTTGCCAAAACATAAGCAGTTTACCTTCCTATTAAAGTAGCGGGAGCAGCTGTCTTATCTAAGGATGTCATTCACCCTCCAGTGCCGGGCTGTAAACTGGGCTCTGATCATAAATGTCAGGAACATACAGGTGCCACCAGGCCTCTCCAGTCACATGGCTCCTGATGTCTGGTTTATTTATTTACAAAGATTTTCTCAATTACTGCATCAAATTCTTCCATGTATTTATCACCAATGAGACATCACATATTTGCTCTAGACATGATGGCAGGTTACTGTCGAACAGAACTTAGGTAACCTCATAAAGAATTCATGTCAGGACATAAAAGACAATGCCCTGAATTTCAAGGCAAGGCCAGTAAAAAATAAAACTGAATGAAATGTGCCCAGGTGCTGGGCTGTGCCATGACAAGGTTGTTTGTCATCTGCTTGATTCCGCGTGAAAAATAGCAGTGCACTTCTTGTGCCTTAAAGTGTTACTAAACCCAGTAATATAAAAATAGTTCCCCCCGCAGTGCCCACAGCTTATAAATCTTCTTTTTACATTAAAATTTTGCCACTATATACACCTTTTTGGCTGATATTTATACAACGATCACATGATAACCTGCAGGGTCTGCCTGAATCTGTGTGCTGAGTGTTCAGGTAGGAGGAGATTTTTACTATAGTCTGTGTACTCATGCTGTTATGGGAGGCGGATAATACATGAATTAAGATGTGACATCCCACCCACTGTGTTCTTTCTTAGTTACTGGGCATACACACCCAAATGTGTGATGTCAATACCATGTGACCTGGCTAGCTCTGATCAATCAGGAATTGTTCTCTCCAGCAATAGAGACCAAACTGAGCATGTGCAGCCTTACTACTCTGACTCTGTCTTATCTGGCCTTGCCAAGAGAGACCCTACAGGAGGGGGAGGATCTGTCCATACAGGATCAAAGAGCATTTTTACAGAGGATCAACCCCTTAAGTTCCACAATGAGTAAAGCAAGCATTCTATTCTGCATATACAGACAGATTTTACTGTTGTGGGTTCAGTAACATTTTAGGTCTTATAGTTGTACATCTGAAGATTGATATCTAAGTCACTGTGCATCTGATGGCTAGTCTCACAACATTTTTTGTGAGATTTAGCGATGTTTTTACTGTGCTGCTCACTGTTGTCCTTGCTGGTGAGGAAGCTGTACCTGAGGACCTGCCGTGCATGATCATCCCTGCTTCTGCTTCATTCATTCTGTTGTAGATGTGTGCTTCCTCCACCTCTCCTACTGTTGCTTAATTATTCCCCCAACTATCATTAACGGATCAGCTATGACATGAGGAAGCAAAATCTTGATCCTCCACCAAAATAGCCACCTCAACCTCGAAACACTATAATGGGGAAAAGATCAGCTACAGGAAGCCTACAGGAGTGTATTCACTTTTGTGAGATACTGTGTATATATATATATATATATATATATATATATATATATATATATATATAAAGTTTGAAGGATTACTGCACTTAAAATTTTATTTGTTCAATAATTTTAAAAATAGTTACATAGTAAAGTGTTCAAAGAGATTTCTGTTTCGGGCTCACGTGCTTACGCCCTTCCTCAGATCAGAACACATCTAACATCACTAACACATTCATGAGAATTTAAACATTTTTCAAATAATCACATATGGAATCATGGTTAATTACTCATTAATATAATTGTATTCCTTCATGGGTTGATTTTTTCAAAGCCACTGATACAGAAATGGTTAATAAAGCAGATATTCATATCACTATTCTATCTGAAACCATCATATTGTTAATCTGTCAAAGAAAGTATATGATTATCATGATCTAGATATCCAAAAATAATATTATTATGTATAACAAAAAAATAGAATGAGAATAAATAATTCTGAAAAGAAAAATAAAAAATAAAAAAAGGGAAAAGTGAGAAGGAATAAATATTCCTAATCAGTTAAAAAAAAAAATAAAATCTGTGTTTAGTCCTTTTCGGAACAATAGTATTAAGGAAATGTATCCAATAAACCTCACATTTTCTTAAAACCAACTCCCGATCACCCCCTCTCCTATTTTTACTAATGCCTTCCAACACCATATATTTTAACTGGGAAATTGAATGTCCCTTCTCTAAAAAGTGTCTAGCCAGGGGTAATTGTATTAATTTGTCTCTAATCGAGTATTTATGCCTAGCTATGCGGTCTTTAACCTTTTGATTTGTTTCTCCAGTATAAAGTAACCCACATGGGCATTTTATGGCATAGATCACATAATTGATGATTGACATGTGTAGTGGCCTTTAATTGGAATATCAAAACTTTTGTGGGGGTGTGATATACTTTTTCCTTTAATCATTGAATTACACTGAATACATGATAAACAGGGAAATTATTCCATGTTTCGTGGTCCCAAAAAGGTTGTTTTGGGAGTGGAAGGAAAGTTTGATCTGATCTTACTAAACGGTCTCTTAATGCCCTACCTTTTCTATAGGATGGATAAGAAAATTCATCTATAGTGGAATAACTTTCTCTCAATAAGGTCCAATGTTTTATAATAATATTAAAAATATCATTAGAAAATGGATGAAATTGTGTTACAAAAGGAATTCTTTTAGTATGTCTATGAGCCTAGCCTACTATTATTTAGATTTAGACGTTCTCTTTTAACTGCTGATTCTGGATAATTTCTACTAATTAGTTTAGTTTCCATTTCATTTAATCTCTCTTCTCGACCTGATCAAATAATAAAAGGGTTCCAATGTCACCGCCCCACACAGCCAACACGTCGTCTATAAATCTGTACCATCCCTGGCAGTGTTCCAAAAAAAAATGTATTATATATAAATGATGTTTCAATCATATTCATGAACGAGTTGGGGGTGCTCCTTTGAGCTGTATAATGTGTTTCTTTGAAGAGAAAATAATTCTCCTCAAGGACAATTTTCAGTAATTCCAAGAGTAAAGCAATTTGTCGATCATTGTAACAATGTGATTGTACCAAGAGCTGTCGACATGCTTCCATACCCAGTTCATGGGGAATAATGGTATAGAGGCTGGATACGTCCTATGTAACAAGGATAGAATCAAGTTACAATTAGATACCATTAATCTTATTAAGGAAATCACTGGTATCCCGTATAAATTATTTGGTGTTAACCAATAATGGAGTTACACATTTGTCTAAATATTGTGCCAATGATGTTGTCACCGATTCCATCCCTGAAACGATGGGACGTCCAGGTGGGTTAATGGGGTCTTTGTGGATCTTAGGTAAAATATACATCACAGGTGTAATGGGATGTTTACATAATAAAAATCTGTATGTTTCATCATCAATAATTCCATCTTTTAATGCTACTGTCAAAGCTTTCTTAATTTTAGTTTGTACTTTAGATACTGGATTGGAATCCAGCTGTCTATATGTATCAAAATCTGATAATTGCTTCAACACTTCTACTTCGTACTTTGGGGTGTCCATAATCACAATAGCCCCCCCCCCCCCCCCCCCCTGTCAGCCAGCTTGATAACAACATCTCGCCAAGCTGACAAGGATGTTAACGACATAATGTTTTTCTGACTCAAATTGTTCGGTCTATGGTCAATATTATTTTTGTCTTCTAAAAAAGACTTCAAATCATTATCAACTTTGTCAATGAACACCTCAACGACAGAGCAAGAAGTGGGGGGTACCTTAGAACTTTTAGATTTTAAATTTAAATTTTTAATTTTTAATTGAAAAAGGCAAATATTCTCTATTCAAGATAGCAGGTTGAAATGCAAAATATGCTTAAAATCTTAACTGCCTATAAAATCGGCAAACGTCTTTGTTCCAAGATGAAATCATTCATTTTTTCTTTAGGACAAAATCCCAAACCCTTATTTAGAACCCGTATTTCAGTATCTGTTAAAGAAATAGAAGATATTATATACCACATTGTTGTTCAGGGTCTCTGGCGGTTCTGGCGTCTTGTAATCACTCCTCATTCCATTCTTATACAAAACCTTTTCTCATTTTCTGCTTATTTACTGTATCATTTTTTTTTTTTTTAATAAAAATATTTTTTAGAATCATTCCATGATGTATGCGCCTGATGAGCGGTTGCTATACCGCGAAACGCGTAGAGCTTTGATTATTACCAATCTTCCCTTATCATGGAATACCAAAATTTCAATGATTCCACTTACCTCCATAAGTATCTGTCATGGCATTAAGTCTCTTTTACTATTTCAATTTTTTGTCCTAATTTTCATGGCTCTTTTTGGGTCTAATTACAGTGACAAATGTACACATGCATATTGATTGTTATCTTTGCTTTCTTTGTGACAATGGATCATGACTTATTGTGTAATTTATGTGTATTTTATGTACAATTAATCCATGGTTTATTATATAGAGGCTTGATGCCCACAGCATTTTAGAGGATGGATGCCCATAATGTTTTTTACATACCATGGATTATATCAAATAAATGAATTTTGGTCACTTGACCTGCGTTTGTGCTGCTGTGTGCTTCATTTAAAGTCCCACCTCTCTTTTTCTTTTTAACCAATGGCCGGGATGGAGGCGAGCATCCCTTTGGTGCCAGCCTCATTTAAAGTCCCAAATTTGCTTTTCCTTTTTTGTAATCACTCTTCTGGCTGTATAAACAAACAAAAGGCGCCTCTAAGTGTAGAAGAAAAACTTTTTAATATCCCAACTGGGTTTAAAACCACTTACAAGATGGAGGAATAAAACGGGCACATCATGGAAGTGATAAAAACGGCATTGGAAGGGGTCACAGCAGAGGAAAGTCTTCAGAGTGATGCATGTATGTTTCACTGGGTCTATCACCGTCAGCAGCAGAATGAGACACTGGAACGCTGTGTGAGCCGGCGTCATCAGCGAGGAGAGGAGAAGGAGCCGGAAGTGATGTCGAATGCTGAGAGACTCTGTGACCAAACTGCTGTATGGTCTTGGCCACCGTGCTGCTGCTCAGTTTCAGGGTCTTAGCAACCTTCTTATAGCCTAGGCCATCTTTATGTAGAGCAACAATTCTTTTTTTTCTCGTCCTCAGAGAGTTCTTTGCCATGAGGTGCCATGTTGAACTTCCAGTGACCAGTATGAGAGAGTGAGGGCGATAACACCAAATTTACCATACCTGCCCCCTATTCACACCTGAGACCTTGTAACACTAACGAGTCACATGACACCGGGGAGGGATAATGGCTAATTGGGCCCAATTTAGACATTTTCACTTAGGGGTGTACTCACTTTTGTTGCCAGCGGCTTAGACATTAATGGCTGTGTGTTGAGTTATTTTGAGGGGACAGCAAATTTACACTGTTATACAAGCTGTACACTCACTACTTTACATTGTAGCAAAGTGTCATTTCTTCAGTGTTGTCACATGAAAAGATATAATAACATATTTACAAAAATGTGAGGGGTGTACTCACTTTTGTGAGATAGTGTATATACAGTGTTTGTATGAAAAAAAGATATATATACAATCATTACTATGCAAATGTTTTAAGCAGTTGTGAAGAAATGCTGTAAAATAAGAACGCTTTCAAAGATATATTTTAATTGTTTATTTTCATCAATTTACAAAATGCAAAGTGAGCAAACAAAAGAAAAATCTAAATCAAATCAATATTTGGCGTGACTATCCTTTGTCTTCAAGCCAGCATCAATTCTTAAGCCTCGCACACACGGTACGATTGTTGGCCAACCGATCATCTAATTTTTGTCAAAAGGGCGTGTGCCAGGATCTTGTCTTGCATACTAACGGTAAGCAAATTGTCGTTCGACAACACAAATGTAGTGACGTACTCCGAGGAATTTCAGCTCCAATTTCAGCTCCAATTTCCAACCTTTGGGCCCCTTCTGCTAATTTCGTGTTTGGTGAGCATTGATTCCTACCATGCGTGTTTGTACTTTCAACTTTTGTATGACGGACTTGTGTACTGTCCATACAAAAATCAGACGTGGAGCCGGTGTCCGCTGAAAATTTACTAGCCTGTCATCCAACATTTGTTGGACGAAAATTGGAAAACAATTGTCTAAAGAAGCGTACTAACAGTAATGCCGCGTACACACGAGCGGACTTTTCAGTATCAAAGGTCTGACGGTCTTTCCGACGGACTTTCAACAGAGTTACGATGGACTTTCGAACGACCGGACTTGCCCACACACGAACGGACTAAAGTCCGTTCGAAAGTCCGTTGATTTGAACGTGATGACGTACGAAGGGACTAGAATAAGTAGGTTCATAGCCAGTAGCCAATAGCTGCCTTTGCTCCTTTTTTGTCCGTCGGACTAGCATACAGATGAACAGATTTTTCGACCGGACTCGAGTCCGTCGGAAAGATTTGAAACATGTTCCAAATCTAAAGTCCGTCTGATTTTCGACAGATAAAGTCAGCTGAAGGTCCGATGAAGCCCACACATGGTCAAATTGTCCGTCGGATTCGTTCCGTCGGACCAGTATGGTCGAAAAGTCCGCTCATGTGTACGCGGCTTTAGAATTAAGGACAACAGTCTGTTAACAGACAATCCGCTTCCAACAATCAAACCGCGTGTACAAAGCTTTACACTTGCACATTTAGTACACTTGCACAAAGTCAGGGATTTTGTAGGATTAGAGTCGTGTGTATGAATAACAAATTATACCAAGCAGGTGCTAATGGTGATCAATTTCATATGTAGGTTTAAACACAGCCATTACAGAGGATCTTCACCCTGTTAACAAAAATTTGAAAGTCAACTGCTACAAATACTGTAGCTGCTGACTTTTAAAAAACACACACTTACCTGTCCCAGGATCCAGTGATGCCCTCACCCGAATTGGCACTTTTCCGGCATTTGTGGGCAACCAACTGTGACTCCTTGCGGCTTCACAGCCGGCTGCCCACTGCACATGTGTGAGCAGCGCTGTGCCCTGTGAATGGTCCTGCAATCTCTTGGAATCTGTGATGTGTCCCAAGAGGCTATGGGGGAAAGATGTGCGCCGAACTTCCGCTCGGTTTGCCGCAGAGATCCGACCGAACATTGAAGTGGAACTGAACATGTCAAAATCAGGTACCCGCCCCCCTTACCCTAAAAAAAAAATCCAAATATCTAAATATGGAAACAGAAGCTGCTGAGTGGGAGGCTTAAAACTGAGTGTGGAACAGCCAAACTCTGCTGCTAAGGTGAGGTTGTGGAATACAGTTTCATGTCACAGGTCATACAGCATGGCAAGACTGAGCAAAGGAACAAGACATAAGGTAGTTATATTGCATCAGAAAGGTCTCTCCTACGCAAAGATTTCAATATAGTCTGAGGTTTCAAGATGTGCTTTTCAAGCTCATTTGAAGAAGCACAAAGATATGGGCAAAATCAAGGACCATAGACACAGTGGGCGGCCAAGGAAACTTAATGCAGCAGAGTAAAGATACATCATTCTAACTTCCCTTCAACTTCAGAAGATGTCAAGCAGTGCCATTAACTCCGAACTGTCAGAAACCAGTGAAACCCAGGTACACTCACCTCCTGTGCAGAGATGTCTGGCCAGAAGTAGTTTTCATGGAAGAATTGCAGACAAAAAGCCATACCTCTGACATGGAAACAAGGCTGAGTGTCTGCAGGCAACAGTAAAGCATGGTGGAGGTTCCTTGCAAAACTGGGGTTGCATTTATGCAAATGGAGTTGGAGATTTGGTCAGGATTAATGGTGTCCTCAATGCAGAAATACAGGCAGATACTTATCCATCATGCCATACCATCAGGGAAGTGTGTGATTGGAAAATGTATTCTGCAGCAGGACAGCAACCCCAAACATACAGCCAATATCATTAAGAACTATTTTCAGCATAAAAAACAACAAGGCTTTCCAAATGTGATGGTTTGGCACCCACAGAGCCCTGATCTCAACATCAATGAGTTTGTCTGGGATTACATGAAGAGACAGAAGGATTTGAGGCAGCCTACATTCACATACGATCTGTGGTTATGTCTCCAAGATGTTTGGAACAAACTACCTGCCGAGTTCCTACAAAAACTGTGCGCAAGTGTACCTAGAAGAACGAATGCTGCTTAATGTTGATTGGGAGAGTTTAGTTCCGTTTTAACTTCAGCAAGAGAACTGAAAGGGGCAGGGAGTACAAATCTTAAAAATCTTTTAATAGTTCAGAATACATTAAATCATTTATCCTTTCCCTAAAGAGGAGTGCCAGTCAAAAAAAAAAAATTAAAAGTCAGCAGCTACAAATACTGCAGCTTCTGACTTTTAATTGGACACTTACCTGTCCCAGGGTCCAGCGATGCAGGGGATCGAAGCCCCACTAGTCTCCCCCTCCATTCAGTGGCGCCGGCATTGCAACTGTGGGCGCTGGGCTGTGGCTTCACAGCCTGGCACCCACTGCGCATGCGCAAGCGGCGCCGCGCGCCGTGATTGGCCGCTCAGGTAATGGGTCCCAGATGATTGACAGGAGGGAGCAGAGCTGAGCCCTTCCTGTGCCGAGACGGAAGTGATGTCACCAGCCCAGGCACTGAAATAGGCAGACAACGAGGGACCACCTAGCAACAGGCATTTAGAGGTGAGTAAAAAAAAAAAATATCCAAATGTTTTTTTGTATTTTTTTTTAGGATTTTTCATGTAGTTTTTTTTTTTTGGGTGGCACCCCACTTTGAATTAGATATGTTTTTCATCTGTATATTTTTCGCTGTTTACTTCCATGTTAAGCAAACATTCATTTTATCCTATATTTGTGGTTTGAGGCAGGCACTGTAACAGTTAAAGTGGAACTTATTTATTGATATTTAAAACATTCTTTAGTTAGGCTGTATATACTGTATATACGAGGGTCCTTCAAAAAGTTTTTACACTTTTTCAGCCATCTTTACCACAGCGTGCAACACTTATGCCCTGTACACACGGTCGGATTTTCCAACAGAAAATGTGTGATAGGACCTTGTTGTCGGAAATTCCGACCGTGTGTGGGCTCCATCACACATTTTCCATCGGATTTTCCGACCCACAAAGTTTGAGAGCAGGATATAAAATTTTCCGACAACAAAATCCGTTGTCGGAAATTCCGATCGTGTGTACACAAATCCGACGGACAAAGTGCCATGCATGCTCAGAATAAATAAAGGGATGAAAGCTATTGGCCACTGCCCCGTTTATAGTCCACACGTACGTGTTTTACGTCACCGCATTTAGAACGATCGGATTTTCCGACAACTTTGTGTGACCGTGTGTATGCAAGACAAGTTTGAGCCAACATACGTCGGAAAAAATCCTAGGATTTTGTTGTCGGAATGTCCGATCAATGTCCGACCGTGTGTACGGGGCATTACAGTTAAAGTGGAACTTATTTATTGATATTTAAAACATTCTTTAGTTAGGCTGTATATACTGTATATATGAGAGTCCTTCAAAAAGTTTTTACACTTTTTCAGCCATCTTCACCACAGCGTGCAACACTTATACTAAGTGAAGGGTGTTGAATGGTGCAATTAACAGATACTTGTAGCTGCTGTAATAGGTATGGTATATAGTGTATAAATGGGGCATATAATTGAGATCCTCAGATTTAGATTTTTTGCTTGGACTTCTCCTTTAAAACAATAATTCATCCCACACTGCTATATGACAAGTAAAATAATATCAAGACTATACTTCCTCAGAGGTCAGGGAACTACAGGGAACACCACAATGCTGACTAAAGACTTGGACAGGTAATAGGGTCAATGACCCAATGTTGCGTGAGCAAAGTGTACACAAGCGTTAGTTACCAGTGGTTGATGAGTCATGTACAGAACAGTTAGACCAGTGGAAATCCACCCTTCCTTTTATGCAACTATGCTAACATGACGCAAAGAACAACGATGATTTGAATGTTTAAATGCAACATTACTCATATTTACATGGCAGACTGAACCTTTTACCATGGTGGCTCTCCTGGAAGACCCTCCTGAATCATGGTGGCCCTCTTCTGGTCATGGCTCAATCAATCTTATAAAAGCGTCACAATTAGCTTTGGCCAATTTAATATCTCAGTCAATGGCCTTAGTGCTAAAGGACTCAGAAGTCTTTATTTTGAAAGATAATAGAATTTTTTTTTAAAGTCTATCAGTATCAAGTCTAATTACTGCGACTCACCTGCTTCTGACCTTTCACTACCAGTTACAGTTTTATGGGTTTATGGCACTTAGCGTGTTTATTATTGATAAGATGAGTGAGTAACACGAGTCAGTGTCAGGAGCCGCAGTACTTCTCGTACAATCATGAGCTCCTGATTATTGTCCAACAACTTAATTCTAGTACAATAGTAGTTTTATAATCCGCTATCAAATTGATAAAGGCCAGGCGACATTCCAGGCCTGCTACATGGTGGATGCCAAGCTTCAGAAACAATGATGACTTTACAGCTTTGTGAGACATCGCATAAACACTGCTTGCTTTTAAATACTTATCAGACTGATAATGAAATGAGACCTGATATTAAGACAGTAGCCTTCCATTCAATGCACCCGGGCACCATTTCCTAAGAGACTTCATGACCTCAGGAACACTGCCATGTGGCCATCAATTTCATACTGTGTTAACATCAATTAGTGTTGTGTTAACAGACTAATGCTTAACCACCTGCCCTCCGGAAGGTTTTACCCCCTTCATGGTCAGGCCATTTTTTCCTACTCAGCACTGCGCTACTTTAACTTGTAATCTCTCAGTCATGCAACAATGTACGCAAATTAAATTTATAGAATTATTTTCACACAAACAGCTTTCTTTTGGTGCCATTTGATCGCCACTGGGTTTTTTATTTTTTGCTATATAAATGAAAAATAAATATAAAATAAAATTTCTTCATAAATTTATGCAAAACGTATTTTGCTACATGTCTTTAGTAAAAAAATCCCAATAAGTGTATATTAATTGGTTAGTGTGAAAGTTCTAGCATCTATGTAGCACCCTCCTAGGTAGGTGCTAGAAGAGAGAGTATAGTTTTGATCTTTCTGCTTACCAGGAAGATGGTCAGATAAAACTTGGAGTGCTCTCTGCCTAGCAGGGTGCAGGATCTATTAGTTAGGTCTGCTCATTGTGCTCAGGTGCAGTTCGGCTTGTGTGACTGTCCCTCACTGGTCCGATAGGGAGGCATATTGGACAGTGGGAGGGGACCTGACAAGTGAGTGCACAGGCTTCGATACAGTCCTGGCAATTGGCAGAGGAAAAGTGCTGCATTGCATGCTGGGATACTGTATAAAAGCCCAGGGCACATGTGCTCTGAGTTAGTTGAGTCAGGGAACGGAGTCCAGGAGGCAGAGGAGCGGCTGCCCTCTCCTTCATGCTGTTGTGCAGCCCTGGGTGGTCGACCCAGGGGCCTAGAGAGAGAGAGAGAAGCTGAACCCAGAGGTCCTGCAGAGCTGACTGGAAGTGAGACACCAGCAAGGATCTGATTCTGTCTACTGTGAGTACAGATCTTTGTCTTTGGGGCCTGTCAAGTGAGGGCCATCCCTTCAGCTAGAAGAGTCAGTGTATGGGTGTCAGTAAAGGGGATGCTAGAGAGTATCCTGAAGATAATGTAGTGCATCAAATCTGCTGCTAGTGAGAGCAAGAAGACTTAATTCCTCCATACAGGTGGCTGTATGGTTAACGCGGTGTGACTGCTTCCACAAATAATCTGGTGAGGCCAAGTGAGAGTTGTCCTTATCCATTGTGAATAGTTCCAGTTGGAGTATCCCACTAATCCCTTCTCCCATCCAAGTTCCAAAATAAAATACAAAAACGCAAATACCCTGGACTGGTCATTGAGTAACGAGCAAGCGGGAGTAAGGGTGGGACAAGTGGAAACACTTAGCATCCAGCTGCTGGTAACCAGAGAGAGGCCTAATGCCCCGTACACACGGTCGCACATTGATCGGACATTCTGACAACAAAATCCTAGGATTTTTTCAGACGGTTGTTGGTTCAAACTTGTCTTGCATACACACGGTCACACAAAGTTGTCGGAAAATCCGATCATTCTGAACGCGGTGACGTAAAACACGTACGTCGGGACTATAAACGGGGCAGTAGCCAATAGCTTCATTCTCTTTATTTATTCTGAGCATGCGTGGCACTTTGTGCGTCGGATTTGTGTACACACAATCGGAAATTTCGACAACGGATTTTGTTGTCGGAAAATTTTATAGCCTGCTCTCAAACTTTGTGTGGTGGAAAATCGGATGGAAAATGTGTGATGGAGCCCACACACGGTCGGAATTTCCGACAACAAGGTCCTATCACACATTTTCCGTCGGAAAATCCGACCGTATGTACGGGGCACAAGAGGTCAACACTCAGCAAGCCCTACGGGGACAAAGTGTCTTTACATATATTTGAAAATTGATCAGTGCTGATGTACAGACAGCCCTTTTTCTTTCTTGAGGCCCTTAAAATGCCAGAACAGTAAAAATATCCCCAAATGACCCGTTTTCGGAAAGTAGACGATCTGAATTATTTAGTAACAGGCACGACGAGTTTTTTGAAGTTGTAATTTTTTATCACAATTTTTTGGAAAAAGTAAGAAATTAAATAATTTTTTTGCATTTTTTTTCTTTTACATACTGTCACCAGTACAGTACAGCATCATCATGTGACACTTTGTGGCGGTGGTCAGGGATACTGGTTGGTGACAGTATGTACTTTTTTTTTGTACATCCTGTCATCAGAGTCATTCAGTGTCACCATAGTGACACTGCACTACTCTGGGGGGGGCAATCAGGGATTTCTTTTTACACTGTTATTGCTTATCCAGTGATGATCACGGTATAAGCAATAGTATTAGCTGTCATGAATGGGTTAACATTTATTAATAGCTTGCTTATGGATGTGATCTGTGATAGGCTACAGCTAATCACATGGTACAGGCAGGCAGGTACTATGTGATTGCTGTGGGTCAATCACAGGTCACAACTGTAAACAAGCTGTTCATGAATAGAAATCCATTCATGATAGTTTGTTTACATTCGTATCATGTGATCGCTATGAGCAATCATAGCGATCGCATGATACCTCGTAACTGTGGATACAGCGGTCACTGGAGCAGCACGTAGCGCGCCCCAGGGTTATGCACCTTGCCTCTAACCCAGAAACAGGCTGGATGACGTACAGATACAGGATCCAGCTTGGCCGTGCGGCCACCCCCCCCCCCCCCCCCCCACACACACACACAGAAAATGTACTGCTGGCGGGCCAGAAGTGGTTATAGAAACCCTGTATCCAGACCATTCATTTCAACAGCAAACTACCCATAACAGTATATGTGCATTTGTGGTATTTTAGTCATTTTCTTTTCCTGTAAAAGTCTCTCTTGCGTAGATATTAAAAAGCCCTAAAACTGATGCTGGGTGCCTCCATCTTGGGTGCGAAGTTATCAGCCCCAGCTAAAATAAAAGGTTTTGCATAGAGATACACTTTAAATCCACTCTCCCCAACAATGGAGCTCCAACTCTTTCTAGTCAAAACTTACACAAGGCTAAGGACTCTCTCCCTGTCCCCATGTGAGTACAAGACTAATCACCAAGCAATGCTGTCACATGCTCCTCTATACCCGAAGTTTTGTGTATTTTTTTTTCATTTCTGGCAGCTGAAGGGAGTGGCAGGATAGCAAAGGAAAGATATGGGCTTCCGGGAGGGGAATGATGCATTTAAATGATCAAAGCATCTTTGTGCCTTGTGTCATGTGAGCATAGTTGCATAAAAGGAAGTGTGGATTTCCACTAGTTTAAACGTTCTGTTGACTCACCAGCCACAGGTAACTAATGCTTGTGTACACTTTGCTCATGTGCTCATGCAGCATCATTGATCATTGACCGTTTTACATTTCCAAAGCTTTAGTCAGAATTGTGGTGTTCCTTGTAGTTCAATGACCTGTGGAGACCTACAGTCCTGATATTCTTTAATTCATTGTGTTGGGGTACTTAATTCATTATTGTTTTACAGAAGGACTTCAAGCAAAAAAAAAAATCATAATCTGATATGGCCCACATGTGCCTTACCTTATTGGTAAAGCTTCTCCTTGTGCACATCTCAAGAACCTGATAAACCTGATAACCCAATATTAACAATGGCAAACTCACTTCTGATGAATGACTATTAGGAAAAAATGACTGCTGAAGGTCTGCTTCTTTGGTTGTCTTTCCTCCTATTCCTTGCTGATTGGACAATAAAGGAGCAACATCAGACTTATAAGATTGCTCGTGAATTCTCCTCTTCTGTGAGAAAGGCAGTACTGTATAAACCCTGCTCAGAGTACTTTAACTGCTGCTGTACAAGAGATTACATGAATGCTAATATGACTATTATATATAATAATATATACATATTTACTAGCTGTATATATATTTAAAAAAAAATACTTCTAGTGAGTTTAGTGACCTATGTAGCACCCTCTAGTTAAGTAGGTGCTAGAGTGAGGATTTTCTAGCAGAGTAGGAACATTTTGGCAGGCCTAGCTGGTGGCTAGGCCTGTTTGTTTTCATTCTGGGCTGGGAGTAGTCTAGGGCAGGGCTGGGTGACTGACAGGTAGCATCACTGTCATCTCCCTCTTCCTTCTAGAAAGTGCTAGAAGGAGAGGAGGGGAGGAGAGGTGGAGCTGCCTGGGGTATCTTGCGGAGCCTTGACCAATCCCCAACTTGGATTGGCAGGGGGCAGGCTATCTTAAATACCTGGGGTCACCCCACCTGGGGAGGAGTTGTTGGGTGGAAAAGCTGGAAAGAGAGAGTGTGGTGGCTGTGGGGCCAGTCTGGGGGGGGGGGGTGCCTCCACGAGGCGTGAAGAGATCCTGGAAAGAGAGGCACATGAGAGAGCAGAGAGAGGACAGCAGGAGAGAACACTGCTAAGAGGACAACTGGTCGCAGCCAGGAGGGCTGGTGAGTGGACCACAGTTGGGAGGACTGGGGAGGCACGCCTGAGAGAACTGAGAGATTGCAGTTTGAGATTGGTGCAGAACCAGAAGAGAGGACTGTGGAAAACAGTGGAGAGAGGTCATTGCAGCCAGGCTGGCTAGCAGGACCTGAAAAGAGCTATCTGGGATTGGTAGCTGAACTGAGGACAGCTAGCACGGAACAATTTCTACACCACAGGGGCCTGTGGTCCCTGCCCCCAAAAAGCAGTGCACTGAGGCCTAGCTGAGTTAATTGTCAGGCCCAACTATGCGGTGCTAGCTAGTCTGGAGGAGTAACAGTATGCAGCAAGTGAAATGTTGGTGGAGTAACGGTGTGCAGCAAGTGAAGTGCTGGAGGAGGGAAGGATAAGAGGTCTGAAGCAAGAGTTTGTGCTGGAGAGAAGACTGGAGTGTATATACAGGAGTGTATATAGAAGTCCAGTTTGCACTGAATATTTCTGGGCATCCCATAATTCCCAATTTCCCATCCAAGTTCATCCCCTCAATAAAACAAAAACAAAGCTTTGGACTGTTCTATGTCTCTGAGTCACTGAGGGTTAGAGGCAGTACCACTACATTCAGCAACCCCTACAGGGGCATGGTTACACCTAGATTAAAGAATAATTCAATAGCTGTCTATTGTTGTAGTGCCTAATACACAAGCCATATATGGAAATACAGGGCAACTCTTTTTACTTACACACCTCTTCAATACTGCATAGCCTGGAGCAGTGTTTCTCAGCCTTTTTTCAGTCAAAGCCCCCTCAGACAGCCTTGAGACCCCATTCTAAAATGTTAAAACGATTCTAATAGTTTTACATAATGCAGCAACATCAGTACATGTAGGACACCCGATGTTGGAGGTGATTTATTCTTCCAAAGCAAATACACTTTTGCAAACTGGTACTGACTAGTATTCCAATGTTTCTCTTCTCCCTCCATTTTTCTCCATCGCTCAGCTAATGTGACCCACTGAGGGAGAGGGGCAGGGGAGGATCAAACAAGGATGCTATTCAGGAGACTAAAATTCTCCTTATCAACTGATGATGCCATTGGTGGTTAGGACGCCGGCTGCTAGAAGGTTGTAATGGTGCACAATTAAAACCTATGGCTCCCGCTCTCTCTTCTAACACAGCCGCGTCTCCGGGTAAAATGGCAGCTTCTTGCTTGAGCACAGAGAAGATCTGGTCTATCAAATTCAAGTATGACGATGCAGAGAGACAGTATTATGAAGACCTGAGCAAGGCCGGAACCAACGCTCACATCCAGGCACAGAGCACAGCCGCAGGCCCCAACAACAATGGAGACAGCCGTGACCTCCAGGCCCGGGTCACCACTCTAGAACACGAGAACCAGCATTTACATAAAGTGGTGAAGGATCTGCAGCTTGCCATCTCCAAGCTGGAAAGTCGGATCGGTGTGCTGGAGAAAAATGCTACCTCAGAAAAAGTGGAACTAAAACCTCCACCTGTGTGCAAGTTTCCAGCCCCGCAACCTAGCAGAACTCTTCCTCCCAGATCCGCTCCTGAACTCAAGAAAGAGGACGATGATGATATTGACTTGTTCGGCAGCGATGATGAGGAGGACGATGCAGAAGCTGAGAGAATCAGAGAAGAGAGACTAAAGCAGTATGCAGAGAAGAAATCCAAGAAGCCGGGACTCATCGCCAAGTCCTCCATCTTGCTGGACGTGAAACCATGGGATGACGAGACAGGCCAAGTTGGAGGAATGCGTTCGCTCTGTTCAGATGGACGGTCTGCTGTGGGGCTCCTCCAAGCTGGTTCCTGGGGGTTACGGCATCAAGAAGCTGCAGATACAGTGCGTGGTGGAAGATAACAAAGTAGGTACCAATATCCTGGAGAAGGAGATCACCAAGTTTGAAGACTATGTGCAGAGCATGGACATAACAGCATTTAACAAGATCTAACATGACCTAAAGGCTGGACTGATCAACAATAAACAGCAGTGAAACCTCATAAAAACATTTTTTTAAAAACCTGTGGCTTTCTGTAACTAAAAGGCAGACTTCACCCATACACTGGCTTGTATACAATTTTTGGTTAATTTTTAAGCATTTTGCCAAGGCACCCCTGAAGAAACCTTAGGGCACACCAGGTTGTCCAGGCACCCTGATTGAAACAGGCTGATTTAGGGGGACAAAAAGGTATGTCCTGGAAAACCAGCAGTTTTCCCCCAAAGATAAGACAGTCAGGTGTGTCTACAGAGGTTGTATAATGCCAATAGACATTGATTGTTACTTGATCAACCAGTATGGGTGATGATTTCTAATGTCTTTAGGTAGGCTTAGATATTATCCAGTATAAAAATATACACTTTTTATAGGTTACCTGAGGTTGGTCCCAAATCACACCCAGGTAACCCTTTCATTGTTAACAGCAACATACTAAATTAAAAAAACAAAACACAAGATTAATCTGTGTATACACAATGCTTGTAAACCAACATTTTGGTGTCACCTTAGTAGCCTTCCGCACTCAGCACCAATTCCTCAGAGACTTCACATGAAATCAATTTTATGGTATCCAGTTTTACGTTAAAAAAAAATAATGCATAACCACTTCAATACCAATTTTACCCCCTTCCTGCCCAGGCCAATTTTCAGCTTTCAGCATTGTCACATTTTGAATTCTAATAGTGTGGTCATGCAACGCTGTACCCATATGACAGTTTTATATATTTTTTCACACAAATATAGCTTTGCTTTGGTGTTATTTAATCACCACTGTGTTTTTTAATTTTTTGCTAAATAAACAACAAAAAGCCCAAAATTTGGAAAACACACATTTCTTTGTTTCTGTTATAAAATATAACAAAAAAAATTATTCTGCTACATTTCTTCAGTGAAAATAACCCAAATCAGTGTGCATTGTTAGGTCTGTAGGAAAATTATACAGTAGAGTCGACAAACTATGGTATATAACTGTACAGTATATCTGAAAATTGATCAGTCCTGATGTACTGATGTCCTATCTAATTTCTTGAGGCCCAAAAATGCCAGAACAGTTCAAATATCCCCCAAATGACCCCTTTTTGTGAAGTAGACAGTCCAGGGTATTTAGTAAGAGTCATGGTGCGTTTTTTGAAGTTGTAATTTTTTGTCACATTATTCTGGGAAAATGAAATAATTTTTTTTTTTAAATATTGTCACCAGTGTAAATATATATATATATATATATATATATATATATATATATATATATGTGTGTGTTTTTTTGTTTTTTTTTTGTTTTGTTTACATACTGTAACCAGTGCAATACTGTCTTACAATACTAACACTGTACTACTCTACAGCGGTGATCAGGATTTTTTTTCTCTATA